>NW_022141734.1:0-19115 GCF_007565055.1 Rhinopithecus roxellana | reverse complement strand
ACTTCTCTACTATCCTCAATCGCAATGCATAGTACAGTACAAAGGAAATATCCCCCTCCAAACCAGACATAAGCTTCTTAGAAACTTCTTGGTGGAATGTGTGTATTCAGCCTCAACAGAGTTACACTTATGTGTGCGTGGAGCATCCAATAAACACTGTCTTGTGAGGGAATCTGAGAGGGCTTCGTTTGGATCACATGAGCCTACGCGATAAAGAATTTCATCCGGTCAAAAGCGCGAAAGAAGCTGTCTTCGAGAAACTTCTTTTGATCTGGTAAGTTCATCTCACAGAGTTACAAAACCTCTGCCGGCCACAAGAAGCAGTTTTCTAACTCTTTTACTTTTCGTGAATTGCAAGTGAATATTTGGGAGCCTATTGGGGCCCATGGTGAAAAGGAAATATCCTCACATAATAACTAAAGAGAAGCTTGTCTGAGAAACTGCATTGCATGTGTGAATGCAACTCACAGAGTTACACGTTTTGCTCTCAGTGATCAGTTTGTTAGCACAGTTTTTCTTTTTCTGGAAATCTGCAATTGATACTTCATAGCGCAATGAAACATTACAGTGACAAAGGAAATTCCAGAGATAAACTGAGAAGAAGCGTCTTAGAAACTTCTTGGTGATTGTGAATTCATCTCACGAGAGTTACTCGTTAGGGTTGCGTGGAGCAGGTCCATAACACTGTGCTTTGAGGAATCTGAGAAGGGCTTCTTGGATCACATTGAGGCCACGCCTGATAAAGGAAATTTCATCAGGTTCCATTCAAACGTGAAAGAACCTTTCTGAGAACTCTTTCTGATCTGTGAGTTCATCTCACAGAGTTACAAACTCTGCCCATGAAGCAGTTTTCTAACAATCTTTCGGGGATATCGGCAAAGTGATTTTTGGGAGCACTATGGGGTGCCCATGGTGATAAAGGGAAAGATCCCACATAATAACTAAAGAGAAGCGTTCGCTGAGAACTGCATGCAATGTGAGCAACTCACAGATTACACTTTTCTCTTCATGAGCAGTTGTTAGCACATTTTGCTGGAAGCTGCATGTAGATACTGCCAGAGCTAATGAACATTAACATGAAACAAAGGAAATATCACAGATGAAAACTAGAAGGAAGCCTTTTCTTAAGAAACTCTTGTGATGTTGAATTCATCTCACAGAAGTTAACCAGGTTTGTTCGGAGTAGCAGTCCATACAACTGTCTGGAGAAATCTGAGAGGGCTTCTTTGGATCACTTGAGCCTAACGCTAATAAAAGAATTTCATCCGTTCAAAACTGAAAGAAGCGTTTTGAGAAACTTCTTTCTGATCTTGTGAGTTCATCCTCACAGAGTTACAACCTCTGCCTCAAAAGACGTTTGCTTAACAACTCTTTTCGTGGAGGCAAGTGATTTTGGGAGCCTAGTTGGGCCCATGGGAAAAGGAAATATCCTCACATAAGTACTAAAGAGAAGCTTTCTGAAAACTGCATTGCATGGTGAAAATGCAACTCACACAAGTTACACGTTTCTTCTTTGATCATTTTTTAGCACAGTTTTCTGGAAATCTGCAATTAATACTTCAGACGCAATGAACATTACAGTGACAAAGGATATCCAAGATGAAAACGAAAGAAGCTTTTTAGAAACTTCTTGGTGATGTGTGAATTCATCTCACAGAGTTACAACTTATGTTTCGTGGAGCAGTCCATTAACACTTGTCTTGAGGATGCTGAGAAGGGCTTCTTTGATCCATTGAGGCCTACGTGATAAGGAAATTTCTCCCGTTCAAAACGTGAAAGAAGCTTTCTGAGTGAAAACTTCTTTCTGATCTGTGAGTTCATCTCACAGAGTTTACAACCTCTGCCTCAGAAGAAGTTTGCTAACACGTCGTTTCGTGGAATCTGCAAGTGATATTTTGGGAGCCTATTGGGCCCCATGGGTTAAAGGAATATCCTCACAATAAGAAAGAGAGCTTTCGTAGAAACTGCATTGGCCAGTGGTAATGCAACTGCACAGAGTTACAAGCGTTTCTCCTTCGTGATCAGTTTGTTAGCACAGTTTTCTGAAATCTGCAATTAGATACTTCATAGCGCAATGAACATAACAGTGACAAAGGAAATTCCACAATGAAAACTAGAAAGAAGTTTCCTTAGAAACTCTTGGTGATGTGTGAATTCATCTCACAGAGTGACACTTATGTTTCGTGAGAAGTCCTTAACACTGTCTTTGAGGAAATCTGAGAGGGTTTTTGGATCACTTGAGGCCTACGCTGATAAGGAAATTTCATCCGTTCAAAAACGTGAAAAGAAACTTTCTGAGAAACTTCTTTCTGATCTGTGAGTTTATCTCACAGAGTTAACAACCTCTGCCGCTAAGAAAGTTTGCTAACAACTTTTCTGGAAATCTGCAAAGTGATATTTGGGCCTATTGTGGCCCATGGTGAGTAAAGGAAATATCCTCACATAATAACTAAAGAGAAGCTTTCTGAGAAACTGCATTGCCATGTGAGGCAAACTGCACAGAGTTACACGTTTTCTCTTCAGTGATCAGTTTGTTAGCACAGTTGTGCTGGAAATCTGCAATTAGATACTTCCAAGCGCAATGAACATTACAGTGACAAAGGAAATATCCACAGATGAAAACTGGAAAGAAGCTTTCTTAGAAACTTCTTGCTGATGTGTGAATTCATCTCACAGAGTTACACTTATGTTTCGTGGAGCATTCCATTAACACTGTCTTTTGGGAAACTGAGAAGGGCTTCTTTGGATCACAATGAGGCCTACGCTGATAAAGGAATTTTCATACGTTCAAAACGTGAGAGAAGTTTTCTGAGAAACTTCTTTCTGATCTGTGAGTTCATCTCACAGAGTTACAACCTCTGCCTCAAGAAGCAGTTTGCTAACACTCATTTCGTGGAATCTGCAAAGTGATATTTGGGAGCCTATTGGGGCCCATGGTGATAAAGGAAATATCCTCACATAATAACTAAAGAGAAGCTTTCTGAGAAACTGCATTGCCATGTGTGAATGCAACTCACAGAGTTACACGTTTCTCTTCAGTGATCAGTTTGTTAGCACAGTTTTCTGGAAATCTGCAATTAGATACTTCATAGCGCAATGAACATTACAGTGACAAAGGAAATATTCACATGAAAACTAGAAAGAAGCTTTCTTAGAAACTTCTTGGTGATGTGGGAATTCATCAAACAGAGTTACACTTATGTTTCGTGGAGCAGTCCATTAACTCTGTCTTTGAGGAATCTGAGAAGGGTTTCTTTTGATCACATTGAGGACTACGCTGATAAAGGAAATTTCATCCGTTCAAAACGTGAAAGAAGCTTCCTGAGAAACTTCTTTCTGATCTGTGAGTTCATCTCACAGAGTTACAACCTCTGCCTCAAGAAGCAGTTTGCTAACACCCATTTCGTGGAATCTGCAATGTGATATGTGGGAGCCTATTGGGGCCCATGGTGATAAAGGAAATATCCTCACATAATAACTAAAGAGAAGCTTTCTGAGAAACTGCATTGCCATGTGTGAATGCAACTCAGAGAGTTACACGTTTCTCTTCAGTGATCAGTTTGTTAGCACAGTTTTCTGGAAATCTGCAATTAGATACTTCATAGCGCAAAGAACATTACAGTGACAAAGGAAATATCCACAGATGAAAACTAGAAGAAGCTTTCTTAGAAACTTCTTGGTGATGTGTGAATTCATCTCACAGAGTTACACTTATGTTTCGTGGAGCAGTCCATTAACACTGTCTTTGGGGAAACTGAGAAGGGCTTCTTTGGATCACATTGAGGCCTACGCTGATAAAGGAAATTTCATCATCTTCAAAACGTGAAAGAAGCTTTCTGAGAAACTTCTTTCTGATCTGTGAGTTCATCTCACAGAGTTACAACCTCTGCCTCAAGAAGCAGTTTGCTAACACTCTTTTCGTGGAATCTGCAAAGTGATATTTGGGAGCCTATTGGGGCCCATGGTGATAAAGGAAATATCCTCACATAATAACTAAAGAGAAGCTTTCTGAGAAACTGCATTGCCATGTGTGAATGCCACTCACAGAGTTACACGTTTCTCTTCAGTGATCAGTCTGTTAGCACAGTTTTCTGGAAATCTGCAAGTAGATACTTCCTAGCGCAATGAACATTACAGTGACAAAGGAAATATCCACAGATGAAACCTAGAAAGAAGCTTTGTTAGAAACTTCTTGGTGATGTGTGAATTCGTCACACAGACTTACACTTATGTTTCGTGGAGCAGTCCATTAACACTGTCTTTGGGGAAACTGAGAAGGGCTTCTTTGGATCACATTGAGGCCTACGCTGATAAAGGAAATTTCATCCGTTCAAAACGTGAAAGAAGCTTTCTGAGAAACTTCTTTCTGATCTGTGAGTTCATCTCACAGAGTTACAACCTCTGCCTCAAGAAGCAGTTTGCTAACACTCTTTTCGTGAATCTGCAAAGTGATATTTGGGAGCCTATAGGGGCCCATGGTGATAAAGGAAATATCCTCACATAATACTAAAGAGAAGCTTTCTGAGAAACTGCATTGCCATGTGTGAATGCAACTCAGAGTTACACGTTTCTCTTCAGTGATCAGTTTGTTAGCACAGTTTTCTGGAAATCTGCAATTAGATACTTCATAGCGCATGAACATTAACAGTGACAAAGAAAATATCCACAGATGAAAACTAGAAAGAAAGCTTTCCTTAGAAACTTCTGGATGATGTGTGAATTCATCTCACAGAGTTACACTTATGTTTCGTGGAGCATGTCCATTAAAACTGTCTTTGAGGAAATTCTGAGAAGGGCTTCTTTGGATCACATTGAGGCCTACGCTGGATAAAGGAATTTCATCCGTTCAAAACGTGAAAAGAAGTTTTCTGAGAAACTTCTTTCTGATCTGTGAGTTCATCTCACAGAGTTACAACCTCTGCCTCAGGAAGCGTTTGCTAACACTCTTTTTCGTGGAATCTGCAAAGTGATATTGGGAGCCTATTGGGGGCCCATGGTGATAAGGAATTATCCTCACATAATACGAAAGAGAAGCTTTTTTCTGAGAAACTAGCATTGCCATGTGTGAATGGCAACTCACAGAGTTACACGTTTCTCTTCAGTGATCAGTTTGTTAGCACAGTTTTCTGGAAATCTGCAATTAGATACTTCCTAGCGCAATGAACATTACAGTGACAAAGGAAAATATCCACAGATGAAACCTAGAAAGAAGCTTTCTTAGAAACTTCTTGGGGATGTGTGAATTCATCTCACAGAGCTTACACTTATGTTTCGTGGAGCAGTCCATTAACACTGTCTTTGGGAAACTGAGAAGGGCTTCTTTGGATCACATTGAGGCCTACGCTGATAAAGGAAATTTCATCCGTTCAAAAAACGTGAAAGAAGCTTTCTGAGAAACTTCTTTCTGATCTGTGAGTTCATCTCACAGAGTTACAAACCTCTGCCTCAAGAAGCAGTTTGCCTAACATCCTCTTTTCGTGGAATCTGCAATAGTGATATTTGGGAGCCTATTGGGGCCCATGGTGATAAAGGAAATATCCTCACATAATAACTAAAGAGAAGCTTTCTAGAAACTGCATTTGCCATGTGTGGAATGCAACTCACAGAGTTACAACGTTTCTCTTCAGTGATCAGTTTGTTAGCACAGTTTTCTGGAGATCTGCAATTAGATACTTCATAGCGCAAAGAACATTACAGTGACAAAGGAAATATCCACAGATGAAAACTAGAAAGAAGCTTTCTTAGAAACTTCTTGGTGATGTGTGAATTCATCTCACAGAGTTACACTTATGTTTCGTGGAGCAGTCCATTAACACTGTCTTTGGGGAAACTGAGAAGGGCTTCTTTGGATCACATTGAGGCGCTGATAAAGGAAATTTCATCCGTTCAAAACGTGAAAGAAGCTTTCTGAGAAACTTCTTTCTGATCTGTGAGTACATCTCACAGAGTTACAACCTCTGCCTCAAGAAGCAGTTTGCTATCACTCTTTTCGTGGAATCTGCAAAGTGATATTTGGGAGCCTATTGGGACCCAGGGTGATAAAGGAAATATCCTCACATAATAACTAAGAGAAGCTTTCTGAGAAACTGCATTGCCATGGTGAATGCAACTCACAGAGTTACACGTTTCTCTTCAGTGATCAGTTTGTTAGCACAGTTTTCTGGAAATCTGCAATTAGATACTTCATAGCGCAATGAAAATTACAGTGACAAAGGAAATATCCACAGATGAAAACTGGAAAGAAGCTTTCTTAGAAACTTCTTGTGATGTGTGAATTCATCTCACAGAGTTACACTTATGTTTCGTGGAGCATTCCATTAACACTGTCTTTGGGAAACTGAGAAGGGCTTCTTTGGATCACAATGAGGCCTACGCTGATAAAGGTTTTTCATCGTTCAAAACGTGAAGAAGTTTCTGAGAAACTTCTTTCTGATCTGTGAGTTCATCTCACAGAGTTACAACCTCTGCCTCAAGAAGCAGTTTGCTAACACTCATTTCGTGGAATCTGCAAAGTGATATTTGGGAGCCTATTGGGGCCCATGGTGATAAAGGAAATATCCTCACATAATAACTAAAGAGAAGCTTTCTGAGAAACTGCATTGCCATGTGTGAATGCAACTCACAGAGTTACACGTTTCTCTTCAGTGAGCAGGCTGTTAGCCACATGTTTTCTGGAAATCTGCAATTAGTAGACTTCCTAGCCGCAAATGAACATTACAGTGACAAAGGAAATATTCAACAGGATGAAAACTAGAAAGAAGCTTTCTTAGAACTTCTTGGTGATGTGTGAATTCATCTCACAGAGTTACACTTATGTTTCGTGGAGCAGTCCATTAACACTGTCTTTGCGGGAACTGAGAAGGGCTTCTTTGGATCACATTGAGGCCTACGCTGATAAAGGAAATTCATCCGTTCAAACGTGAAAGAAGCTTTCTGAGAAACTTCTTCTGATCTGTGAGTTCATTCACAGGACGTTACAACCTCTTGCCTCAAGAAGCAGTTTGCTAACACTCTTTTCGTGGAATCTGCCAAAGTGATATTTGGGAGCCTATTGGGGCCCATGGTGATAAAGGGAAATATCCTCACATAAGAACTAAAGAGAAGCTTTCTGAGAAACTGCATTGCCATTGTGAATGCAACTCACAGGTTACAACCGTTTCTCTTCAGTGATCAGTTTGTTAGCACAGTTTTCTGGAAATCTGCAATTAGATACTTCATAGCGCAATGAACATTACAGTGACAAAGGAAATATCCACAGATGAAAACTAGAAAGAAGCTTTCTTAGAAACTTCTTGGCGATGTGTGAATTCATCTCACAGAGTTACACTTATGTTTCGTGGAGCAGTCCATTAACACTGTCTTTGAGAATCTGAGAAGGGCTTCTTTGGATCACATTGAGGCCTACGCTGATAAAGGAAATTTCATCCGTTCAAAACGTGAAAGAAGCTTTCTGAGAAACTTCTTTCTGATCTGTGAGTTCATCTCACAGAGTTACAACCTCTGCCTCAAGAAGCAGTTTGCTAACACTCTTTTCGTGGAATCTGCAAAGTGATATTTGGGAGCCTATTGGGGCCCATGGTGATAAGGAAATATCCTCACATAATAACTAAAGAGAAGCTTTCTGAGAAACTGCATTGCCATGTGTGAATGCAACTCACAGAGTTACACGTTTCTCTTCAGTGATCAGTTTGTTAGCACAGTTTTCTGGAAATCTGCAATTAGATACTTCATAGCGCAATGAACATTACAGTGACAAAGGAAATATCCACAGATGAAAAGTAGAAAGAAGCTTTCTTAGAAACTTCTTGGTGATGTGTGAATTCATCTCACAGAGTACACTATGTTTCGTGGAGCAGTCCATTACACTGTCTTTGAGGAATCTGAGAAGGGCTTCTTTGGATCACATTGAGGCCTACGCTGATAAAGGAAATTTCATCCGTCAAAACGTGAAAGAAGCTTTCTGAGACAACTTCTTTCTGATCTGTGAGTTCATCTCACAGAGTTACAACCTCTGCCTCAAGAAGCAGTTTGCTAACACTCTTTTCGTGGAATCTGCAATGTGATATTTGGGAGCCTATTGGGGCCCATGGTGATAAAGGAAATATCCTCACATAATAACTAAGAGAAGCTTTCTGAGAAACTGCATTGCCATGTGTGAATGCAACTCACAGGGAGTACACGTTTACTCTTCAGTGATCAGTTTGTTAGCAACAGTTTTCTGGAAATCTGCATTAGATACTTCATAGCGCAAATGAACATTACAGTGACAAAGGAAATATCCACAGATGAAAACTAGAAAGAAGCTTTCTTAGAAACTTCTTGGTGATGTGTGAATTAATCTCACAGAGTTACAACTTATGTTTCGTGGAGCAGTCCATTAACCACTGTCTTTGGAATCTGAGAAGGGCTTCTTTGGATCACATTGAGGCCTACGCTGATAAAGGAAATTCATCCGTTCAAAACGTGAAAGAAGCTTTCTGAGAAACTTCTTCTGATCTGTGAGTTCATCTCACAGAGTTTTACCACCTCTGCCTCAAGAAGAACAGTTTGCTAACACTCTTTTCGTGGAATCTGCAAAGTGATATTTGGGAGCCTCTAGGGGCCCATGGTGATAAAGGAAATATCCTCACATAATAACTAAGAGAAGCTTTCTGAGAACTGCATTGCATGTGTGAATGCAACTCAGAGAGTTACACGTTTCTCTTCAGTGATCAGTTTGTTAGCACAGTTTTCTGGAAATCTGCAATTAGATACTTCATAGCACAAAGAACATTACTGTGACAAAGGAAATATCCACAGATGAAAACTAGAAAGAAGCTTTCTTAGAAACTTCTTGGTGATGTGTGAATGCATCTCACAGAGTTACACTTATGTTTCGTGGAGCAGTTCATTAACACTGTCTTTGGGGAAACTGAGAAGGGATTCTTTGGATCATATTGAGGCCTACGCTGATAAAGGAAATTTCATCCCTTCAAAACGTGAAAGAAGCTTTCTGAGAAACTTCTTTCTGATCTGTGAGTTCATCTCACAGAGTTACAACCTCTGCCTCAAAAGCAGTTTGCTAACACTCTTTTCGTGGAATCTGCAAAGTGATATTTGGGAGCCTATTGGGGCCCATGGTGATAAAGGAAATATCCTCACATAATAACTAAAGAGAAGCTTTCTGAGAAACTGCATTGCCATGTTTGAATGCAACTCACAGAGTTACACGTTTCTCTTCATGATCAGTTGTTAGCACAGTTTTCTGGAAATCTGCAATTAGATACTTCCTAGCGCAATGAACATTACAGTGACAAAGGAAATATCACAGATGAAAACTAGAAAGAAGCTTTCTTAGAAACTTCTTGGTGATGTGGAATTCATCTCACAGAGTTACACTTATGTTTCGTGGAGCAGTCCATTAACACTGTCTTGGGAACTGAGAAGGGCTTCTTTGATCACATTGAGGCCTACGCTGATAAAGGAAATTTCATCCGTTCAAAACGTGAAAGAAGCTTCTGAGAAACTTCTTTCTGATCTGTGAGTTCATCTCACAGAGTTACAACCTCTGCCAAGAAGCAGTTTGCTAACACCATTTCGTGGAATCTGCAAAGTGATATTTGGGAGCCTATAGGGGCCCATGGTGATAAAGGAAATATCCTCACATAATAACTAAAGAGAAGCTTTCTGAGAAACTGCATTGCCATGTGTGAATGCAACTCACAGAGTTACACGTTTCTCTTCAGTGATCAGTTTGTTAGCACAGTTTTCTGGAAATCTGCAATTAGATACTTCATAGCGCAAATGAAATTACAGTGACAAAGGAATATCCACAGATGAAAACTAGAAAGAAGCTTTCTTAGAAACTTCTTGGCTGATGTTGTGAATTCATCTCACAGAGATTACACTATTGTTTCGTGGAGCAGTCCATTAACACTGTCTTGAGGAATCTGAGAAGGGCTTCTTTGGATCACATTGAGGCCTACGCTGATAAAGGAAATTTTCATCCGTTCAAACGGAAAGAAGCTTTCTGAGAAACTTCTTTCTGCTCTGTGAGTTCATCTCACAGAGTTACAACCTCTGCCTCAAGAAGCAGTTGCTACACTCTTTTCGTGGAATCGCAAAGTGATATTTGGGAGCCTATTGGGGCCCATGTGATAAAGGAAATATCCTCACATAATAACTAAAGAGAAGCTTTCTGAGAAACTGCATTGCCATGTGTGAATGCAACTCACAGAGTTACACGTTCTCTTCAGTGATCAGTTTGTTAGCACAGTTTTTCTGGAAATCTGCAATTAGATACTTCATAGCGCAATGAACATTACAGTGACAAAGGAAATATCCACAGATGAAAACTAGAAAGAAGCTTCTTAGAAACTTCTTGGTGATGTGTGAATTCATCTCACAGAGTTACACTTATGTTTCGTGGAGCAGTCCATTAACACTGTCTTTGAGGAATCTGAGAAGGGCTTCTTTGGATCACATTGAGGCCTACGCTGATAAAGGAAATTTCATCCGTTCAAAACGTGAAAGAAGCTTCTGAGAAACTTCTTTCTGATCTGTGAGTTCATCTCACCAGAGTTACAACCTCTGCCTCAAGAAGCAGTTTGCTAACACTCTTTTCGTCGAATCTGCAAAGTGATATTTGGGAGCCTATGGGGCCCATGGTGATAAGGAAATATCCTCACATAATAACTAAAGAGAAGCTTTCTGAGAAACTGCATTGCCATGTGTGAATGCAACTCACAGAGTTACACGTTTCTCTTCAGTGATCAGTTTGTTAGCACAGTTTTCCTGGAAATCTGCAATTAGATACTTCATAGCGCAATGAACATTACAGTGACAAAGGAAATATCACAGATGAAAACTAGAAAGAAGCTTTCTCTTAGAAACTTCTTGGTGATGTGTGAATTCATCTCACAGAGTTACACTTATGTTTCGTGGAGCAGTCCATTAACACTGTCTTTGAGGAAACTGAGAAGGGCTTCTTTGGATCACATTGAGGCCTACGCTGATAAAGGAAATTTTCATCCGTTCAAAACGTGAAAGAAGCTTTCTGAGAAACTTCTTTCTGATCTGTGAGTTCATCTCACAGAGTTACAACCTCTGCCTCAAGAAGCAGTTTGCTAACACTCTTTCGTGGAATCTGCAAAGTGATATTTGGGAGCCTATTGGGGCCATGGTGATAAAGGAAATATCCTCACATAATAACTAAAGAGAAAGCTTTCTGAGAAACACTGCATTGGCCAATGTGTGAAATGCAACTACACAGAGTTACACGTTTCTCTGCAGTGAGCAAGTTGTTACACAGTTTTCCGGAGATCTGCAATGAGATCTTCATAGCGCAATGAACAGTTACAGTGACAAAGGAAAATACCACAGATGAAAACTAGAAAAGAGCTTTCTTAGAACTTCTTGGTGATGTGTGAATTCATCTCACACGAGTTACACTTATGTTTCGTGGAGCAGTCCATTAACACTGTCTTTGGGGAACTGAGAAGGGCTTCTTTGGATCACAGTGAGGCCTACGCTGATAAGGAAATTTCATCCGTTCAAAACGTGAAAGAAGCTTTCTGAGAAACTTCTTTCTGATCTTGAGTTCATCTCACAGAGTTACAACAACCTCTGCCTCAAGAAGCAGTTTTGCTAACACTCTTTCTCGTGGAATCTGCAAAGTGATATTTGGGAGCCATATGGGGGCCCATGGTGATAAAGGAAATATCCTCACATAATAACTAAAGAGAAGCTTTCTGAGAAACTGCATTGCCATGTGTGAATGCAACTCACAGAGTTACACGTTTCTCTTCAGTGATCAGTTTGTTAGCAACAGTTTTCTGGAATCTGCAATTAGATACTTCATAGCGCAATGAACATTACAGTGACAAAGGAAATATCCACAGATGAAAACTAGAAAGAAGCTTTCTTAGAAACTTCTTGGTGATGTGTGAATTCATCTCACAGAGTTACACTTATGTTTCATGGAACAGTCCATTAACACTGTCTTTGAGGAATCTGAGAAGGGCTTCTTTGGATCACATAGAGGCCTACGCTGATAAAGGAAATTTCATCCGTTCAAAACGTGAAAGAAGCTTTCTGAGAAACTTCTTTCTGATCTGTGAGTTCATCTCACAGAGTCAACCTCTGCCTCAAGAAGCAGTTTGCTAACACTCTTTCGTGGAATCTGCAAAGTGATATTGGGAGCCTATTGGGGGCCCATGGTGATAAAGGAAATATCCTCACATAATAACTAAAGAGAATCTTTCTGAGAACTGCATTGCCATGTGTGAATGCATCTCACAGAGTTACACGTTTCTCTTCAGTGATCAGTCGTTAGCACAGTTTTCTGGAAATCTGCAATTAGATACTTCATAGTGCAATGAACATTAAAGTGACAAGGAAATATCCACAGATGAAAACTAGAAAAGAAGCGTTCTTAGAAACTGCTTGTGATGTGTGATTCATCTCGCGAATTACACTTATGGTTCGTGAGCAAGTCATTCACACTGTCTTTGAGAATCTGGAGAAGGGCTTCTTTTGGGATCACATTGAGGCCTACGCTGATAAAAGGAAATTTCATCGCGTTCAAACGTGAAAGAGCTTCTGAGAAACTTCTTTCGAGCTTGAGTTCATCTCACAGAGTGTCAAACCTCTGCTCAAGAAGGCAGGTTGCTAACACTCTTTCGTGGAATCTCAAAGTGTATGTGGAGCCATTGGGCCGAGGTGTAAAGGGAATATCCTCATCACTAATTAACTAAAGAGAGCTTGCCTGAGAAAACTGCATTGCCAGGAGTGTGAATGCAAGTCACAGGTGACACGTTTCGCTTAGTGATCAGTTTGGTTAGGCAAGCAGTTTCATTTCTGGGAAAGCTGCATTAGATACTGTCACAGAGCGCATAACATTACATGACAAAGAATATCCACAGAATAAAACAAGGAAAAGAAGCGTTCTTAGAACGTCTTGGTGATGTGTGGAATGCATCTCGGGAGTTACACTTATGTGTCGTGGAGGCATCCATTAACAACTGTCTTTGAGGAAGCTGAGAAGGGCTTATCGTTGATCACATTGGAGGCCTACGCTGATAAAGGAAATGTCATCGTTCAAAACGTGAAAGAAGCTTTCTGAGAAACTTTCTTTTGATCTGTGAGTCCATTCACAGAGTTTAACAACCTCTTGCCTCAAGAAGCAGTTTGCTTAACACTATCTTTTCGGCGTGGAATCTGCAAATGATATTTGGGGGAGCTATTGGGGGCCCATGGTGATAAAGGAAATATCCTCACATATAACTAAAGAATGCTTTCGAGAAACGCATTGCCAAAGTATGATGCAAGTCCACAGAGTTCACGTTTCTTTCAGTGATCAGTTTTAGCACAGTTTTCTGGAAATCTGCAATTCATAACCCTCAAACTCAAGCGCAAGAACAGTAACAGTGACCAAGGAAATATGCCACAGATGAAAACTAGAAAGAAGCTTTCTAGAAATTCTTCCTTGGTGATTGTGAATTATCTCGCCGAGTTTACAAGTTATACTTTGTTTCGTGGAGCAGTCCATTAACACGGTCTTTGAGGAATCTGAGAAGGCTCTCTGGATCACATTGAGGCCTCGCGATAAAAGGAAATTTCATCCGGTCAAAAGTGAAAAGAAGCTTCTGAGAAACATTCTTTTCTGATCTGAGAGTTCACTCACAGAGTACAACTCTGCACGAAGGAAGCAGTTTGCTAACACTCTTTGTGGAATCTGCAAGAGTGATATTTGGGAGCCTACTGGGGCCCATGGTGATAAGGAAATATCCAACATAATAACTAAAAGAGAAGCTTTCTTCGAGAAACTGCTGCCAATGTGAATGCAACTCACAGAGTTACACGTTTCTCTTCAGGATCAAGTTTGTTAGCACAGTTTCTGGAAACTGCAATAGAAACTTCAACGCGAATGAACATTACAAAAGTGACAAAGGAAATATCCACAGATAAAACTAGACAAGAAGCTCGTTAGAAACTCTTTGGGATTTGTGGAATTCACGCAAAGAGTACACTTATGTTTCGATGACAGTCCATTACAAACTGTCTTGAGGGATCTGAGAAGGGCTTCTTTGGAATCACAATTGAGCGCTACGCGATAAAGGAAATTTCATCCGTGCAAAACGTGAAAGAAGGTTCGGAGAAACTTCTTTCTGATCTGTGAGTTCATCTCACAGAGTTACAACCCTCTGCCTCAAGAAGCAGTTTGCTAACACTCTTTTCGTGGATCGTGCAAAGTGATATGTGGGAGCCGATTTGGGGCCCATGGTAAAAGAAATATCGCTCACATAAATACTAAAGAGAAGCTTCCTGAGAAACTGCATTGACAAGTGTGGAATGCAACCACAGAGTTACACTTTCTCTTCAGGGATCAGTTTGTTACACAGTTTTTTGGAAATCTGCAATTGGATACTTCACAGCGCAATGACATTACAGTGACAAAGGAAATATCCAGTGTAAACTAGAAAAGAAGCTTTCTTAGAAACTGTCTGGGTGAGGGGTGAATTCATCCGCAGAGTTGACACTTATGTTTCGTGGAGCAGTCCATTACAACTGTCTTGAGGAATCTGAGAAGGGCGTCTTTGGATCACATCGAGCCTACGCTGATAAAGGAAATTTCAATCCGTTCAAAAGTGAAAGATGAAAGACTTTCTGAGAAACTTCTTTCGATCTGTGAGTTCACTCACAGAGTTAACACCTTGCCTCAAGAAGCAGTTGCTAACACGCGTTCGTGGAAATCTCAAATGGTATATTGGGAGCCTAACTGGGGCCCATGGTGATAAAGGAAATATCCTCACAATAAACTAAAGGAAGCTTTCTGAGAAACTGCATTGCCAAGTGGGGAAATGGAAACTGCCAGAGTTACACGTTTCTGCTTCAGTGACAGTTTGTTACACAGTTTTCTGGAAATCTGCAATTAGAACTTCAAGCGAATGAACATTACAGTGCAGTGACAAGGAATATCCACAGATGAAACTAGAAGAAAGCTTTCTTGAAACTTCCTTGGTGATTTGTGGATTCCATCTCCAAGAGTTACACCTTATGTTGTGGCAGCTAGTCCATTAACCACTGTCTTTGAGGGAATCGAGAAGGGCAGGCTTTGGGATCACATTGAGGCCTACGCTGATAAAGGAAATTTCAAATCCGTTCAAAACGTGAAAGAAGCTTTCTCGAAACTTATTCTGTCTGTGAGTTCATGCTCACAGAGTTTACAACCTCTGCCTCAAAAGCAGTTTTGCTACACGCTTTTCGTGGAATCTGCAAATGAGATTTGGGAGCCTATGGGCCCATGGTGATAAAGGAAATACCACAAAATAACTAAGAGAAGCTCGAGAACTGCATTGCCAAGTGTGAATGCAACTCATCAGAGTTACACGTTTCTTTCAGTGATCAGTTGTTTAGACCAGTTTTCTGGAAACTGCTGCAATGAATACTTGTCACAGCGCAATGAACATTACAGTGACAAAGGAAATATCCACGAATGAAAACGAGAAAAGAAGCTTTCTTAGAAACGTATTTGGTGAATGTGTTGAATTCATCTCGCAAGTTACACTTATGTTCGTTGGAGCAGTCCATTAACACTGTCTTGAGGAATCTGAGAAAGGGATTCGTTTTTGGATCACATTGTAGGCCTACGCTGATAAGGAAATTTCATCCGTTCAAAACGTGAAAGAAGCTTTCTGAGAAACTTCTTTTGATCTGTGAGTTCATCTCACAGAGTTACAACCTTGCCAAGAAAGAGTTTGCTAACACTCGTTTCGTGGAATCTGCAAGTGGAATTTGGGAGCTATTGGGGCCCATGGTTGTATAAAGGAAATATCCGTCAATAATAATCTAAAGAGAAGCTTCTGGAAAACGGCAATGCCAAAGTGTGAAATGCAACTCACAGAGTACACGTTTAGTTCTACTTCATGACTCAGTTTGTTAGCACAGTTTTCTGGAAACTGCAATTAGATACTTCATCAGCGCAATGAACATTACAGTGACAAAGGAAATATCCCAGATGAAAACTAGTAAAGAAGCTTTCTTTAGAGCGTTCTGGTGATGTGTGAATGACATCTCACAGAGTGTACACTTGTTTTCGTGAGCAGTCCATTAACACTTCTTTGAGGAATCTGAAGAAGGGCTTCTTTGGATCACATTGAGGCCTACGCCGAATAAGAATGTTCATCCGTTCAAAAGTGAAAGAAGCTTTCTGAGAAACTTCTTTCTATCGGGAGTTCATCTCACAGAGGTTACAAACCTCTGCCTCAAGAAGCAGTTTGCGAACACTCTTTCGTGGAATCTGCAAAGTGATATTTGGGAGCCTATTGGGGCCCAAATGGTGATAAAGGAAATTTCTCACATAAAACTAAAGAGAAGCTTTCGAGAAACATGCATTGCCAAGATGTGAAGCAATATACGAGTTACACGTTTCTCTTCGGTGATCAGTTGGTTAGCACAGTTTTTCTGGAAATCTGCAATTAGATACTCAGACATCGCAATGAACATACAGGGACAAAGAAATATCCACAGATGAACTAGACAAAGAAGCTTTCTTAGAAACTTCTTTGGTGTGTGTGAATTCATCTCGCAGAGTTACACTTAGTTTCGTGGAGCAGTCCATTAACACTGTTTTGAGGAATCTGAGAAGGGCTGCTTTGGATCACATTGGAGGCCGACGCTGATAAAGGAAATTTCATCCGTTCCAAACGGTGAAAGAAGCTTTTCTGAGAAACTTCTTTCTGATCTGTGAGTTCACTCACAGAGTTACAAACCTCGGCCCAAGAACAGTTTGCTAACCACCCTTTTCGTGGAATCTGCAAAGTGATATTGGGAGCCTATGGGCCCATGGTGATAAGAAATATCCCACTAATAACAAGAGAAGCTTCTGAGAAACTGCATTGAGCCAAGTGGAATCAACGTCACAGAGTTCCACGTTTTCTCTTCAGTGATCAGTTTGTTTACACAGTTTTCTGGAAATCTGCCAATTAGATACTCATAGCGCAAGAATACAGTGACAAAGGAATATCACAATGAAAACTAAAGAAGCTTTCTTAGAAACTTTGGTGATGTGTGAATCATCTCGCAGAGTTTACACTTATGTTTCGTGGAGCATCCATTAACACTGTCTTTGAGGAATCTGAGAAGGGCTCGTTGGATCCATGGAGGCCTACGCTGATAAAGGAAATTTCATCCGTTCAAAAAGTGAAAGAAGCTTCGTGAGAAACTCTTCTGATCGTGAGTATCATTCACAGAGTTACAACTCTGCCTCAAGAAGAGTTTGCTAACACTCTTTTCGTGGAAATCGGCAAAGTGATATTTGGGACCTACGGGGAGCCCATGGTGATAAAGGAAAATATCCTCACATAATAAATAAAGAGAACTTTCTGAGAAACTGCATTGCCAAGTGTAATGCAACCTCAGGTTACATCGTGTTCTTCAGTGATCAGTTTTTGTTAGCACAGTTTTCCTGGAAATCTGCAATTAGAACTCCATAGCGCAATGAACATTACAGTGACAAGGAAATATCCACAGATGAAAACTAGAAGAAGAAGCTTTCTTAGAACTTCCTCTTGTGATGTTGTGAGATTCATCTCAAGAGTTACACTTGATGTTTCGGGAGGCATCCATAACATGTTCTTGAGGATCTGAGAAGGGCTTCTTTTTGGATCAATTGAGCGCTAGCTGGATAAAGGAAATTTCATCCGATCAAAAACGTGAAAGAAGCTTCTGAGAAACTTCTTTCTGATCTGTGAGTTCATCTCACAAGAGTTACAAGACCTCTTCTGCGCTCAAGAAGCAGTTTGCTACCTGCTTTTCAGGTGGAAGCTGCAAAGTGAATATTGGGAGCCGAATTGGGCCAGTGATAAAGGAAATATCTCAACATAATAACGAAAGAGAAGCTTTCTGAGAACTAGCCAGTGCCAAGTGTGAATGCACTCCACAAGGTTACACGTTTCTCTTCAGTGATCAGTTTGTTAGCACACGTTTGTCTGAAATCTGCAATTAGATACTTTCACAGCGCAATGAACATTTACAGTGACAAAGAAGAGCAACAGATGAAACTAGAAAGAAGCTTTCTTAGAACACTTCTGGTGATGTTGAATTCATCTCGCAGAGTTACCTTATGTTAGCTGGACGTCCATTAACACTGTACTTTGAGGAATCTGGAAGGGCTTCTTTGGATCACATTGAGGCCTACGCTGATAAAGAAATTTCATCCGTTCAAAACGTGAAAGAAAGCTTTCTGAGAAACTTCTTTCTGATCTGTGAGTTCATCTCACAGAGTTACAAACCTCTGCCTCAAGAAGCAGTTGCTAACACTCTTTTCGTGGAATTGCAAAGTGATATTTGGGGCCTATTGGGGGCCCATGGTGATAAAAGAACTATACCTCACATAAACTAAATAGAAGCTTTTCTGAGAATCTGCATTGCCAAGTGTGAATGCAATCACAGAGTTACGCTTTCTCTCTTCAGTGATCACTTTGTTATCCAGTTTTTCTGGAAATCTGCAATGTAGATACTTACAGACGCAATGAACATTACAGTACAAGGAATATCACAGATGAAAACTAGAAAGAAGCTTTCTTAGAAACTTCTTGGTGAGTGTGAATTCATCTCGCAGAGTTACACTTATGTTTCGTGGACGCGCCCATTAACAGGTCTTTGAGGAATCTGAGAAGGGCTTCTTTGGATCACATGGAGCCTACGCTGATAAAGGAAATTCATCCGTTCAAAAAGTGAAAAGCTTTCTGAGAAACTCTTCTTCTGACTGTGAGTTCAGCCACAGAGTTACAACCTCTGCCTCAAGTAAGACTTTGCTAACACCTCTTTTCGTGGAATCTGCAAAGTGATATTGGGGAGCCTTATGGGGCCATTGGATAAAAGGAAATATCCTCACATAAAACTAAGAGAAGCTTTCTGAGAAATGCATTGTCCAAGTGTGATGCAACTCTCAGAGTTACCACGTTTCTCTTCAGTGATCAGTTTGTTAGCACAGTTTTCTGGAAATCTGCAATTAGAACTCACACAAAACGGCAATGAAAATTACAGTGACAAGGAAATATCCACAGATGAAAACTAGAAAAAGCTTTTCTTAGAAACTTCTTGGTGAGATGTGCATTCATCTCAAGATTCCA
>NW_022141733.1:0-11356 GCF_007565055.1 Rhinopithecus roxellana | reverse complement strand
CAGTTTTCTGGAAATCTGCAATTAGATACTTCAGAGCGCAATGAACATTACAGTGGCAAAGGAATATCCACAGATGAAAAACTAGAAAGAAGCTTTCTTAGAAACTTCTTGGTGATGTGTGAATTCAATCTCACAGAGTTACACTTATGTTTCGTGGAGCAGTCCATTAACACTGTCTTTGAGGAATCTGAGAAGGGCTTCTTTGGATCACATTGAGGCCTACGCTGATAAAGGAAATTTCATCCGTTCAAAACGTGAAAGAAGCTTTCTGAGAAACTTCTTTCTGATCTGTGAGTTCATCTCACAGAGTTACAACCTCTGCCTCAAGAAGCAGTTTGCTAACACTCTTTTCGTGGAATCTGCAAAGTGATATTTGGGAGCCTATTGGGGCCCATGGTCATAAAGGAAATATCCTCACATAATAACTAAAGAGAAGCTTTCTGAGAAACTGCATTGCCAGGTGTGAATGCAACTCACAGTTACACGTTTCTCTCAGTGATCAGTTTGTTAGCACAGTTTTCTGGAAATCTGCAATTAGATACTTCAGAGCGCATGAACATTACAGTGACAAGGAAATATCCACAGATGAAAACTAGAAAGAAGCTTTCGTAGAAACTTCTTGTGATGTGTGAATTCATCTCACAGAGTTACACTTATGTTTCGTGGAGCATCCATTAACACTGTCTTTGAGGAATCTGAGAAGGGCTTCTTTGGATCTCATTGAGGCCTACGCTGATAAAGGAAATTTCATCCGTTCAAAACGTGAAGGAAGCTTTCTGAGAAACTTCTTTCTGATCTGTGAGTCATCTCACAGAGTTACAACCTCTGCCTCAAAAAGCAGTTTGCTAACACTCTTTTCGTGGAATCTGCAAAGTGATATTTGGGAGCCTATTGGGGCCCATGGTGATAAAGGAAATATCCTCACATAATAACTAAAGAGAAGCTTTCTGAGAAACTGCATTGCCAGGTGTGATGCAACTCACAGAGTTACACGTTTCTCTTCAGTGATCAGTTTGTTAGCACAGTTTTCTGGAAATCTGCAATTAGATACTTCATAGCGCAATGAACATTACAGTGACAAAGGAATATCCACAGATGAAACTAGAAAGAAGCTTTCTTAGAAACTTCTTGGTGATGTGTGAATTCATCTCACAGAGTTACACTTATGTTTCGTGGAGCAGTCCATTAACACTGTCTTTGAGGAATCTGAGAAGGGCTTCTTTGGATCACATTGAGGCCTACGCTGATAAGGAAATTTCATCCGTTCAAAACGTGAAAGAAGCTTTCTGAGAAACTTCTTTCTGATCTGTGAGTTCATCTCACAGAGTTACAACCTCTGCCTCAAGAAGCAGTTTGCTAACACTCTTTTCGTGGAATCTGCAAAGTGATATTTGGGAGCCTTGGGGCCCATGGTGATAAGGAAATATCCTCACATAATAACTAAAGAGAAGCTTTCTGAGAAACTGCATTGCCAAGTGTGAATGCAACTCACAGAGTTACACGTTTCTCTTCAGTGATCAGTTTGTTAGCACAGTTTTCTGGAAATCTGCAATTAGATACTTCATAGCGCAATGAACATTACAGTGACAAAGGAAATATCCACAGATGAAAACTGGAAAGAAGCTTTCTTAGAAACTTCTTTATGATGTGTGAATTCATCTCACAGAGTTACACTTATGTTTCGTGGAGCAGTCCATTAACACTGTCTTTGAGGAATCTGAGAAGGGCTTCTTTGGATCACATTGAGGCCTACGCTGATAAAGGAAATTTCATCCGTTCAAAACGTGAAAGAAGCTTTCTGAGAAACTTCTTTCTGATCTGTGAGTTCATCTCACAGAGTTACAACCTCTGCCTCAAGAAGCAGTTTGCTAACACTCTTTTCGTGGAATCTGCAAAGTGATATTTGGGAGCCTATTGGGGCCCATGGTGATAAAGGAAATATCCTACATAATAACTAAAGAGAATTTCTGAGAAACTGCATTGCCAGGTGTGAATGCAACTCACAGAGTTACACGTTTCTCTTCAGTGATCAGTTTGTTAGCACAGTTTTCTGGAAATCTGCAATTAGATACTTCATAGCGCAATGAACATTACAGTGACAAAGGAAATATCCACAGATGAAAACTAGAAAGAAGCTTTCTTAGAAACTTCTTGGTGATGTGTGAATTCATCTCACAGAGTTACACTTATGTTTCGTGGAGCAGTCCATTAACACTGTCTTTGAGGAATCTGAGAAGGGCTTCTTTGGATCACATTGAGGCCTACGCTGATAAAGGAAATTTCATCCGTTCAAAACGTGAAAGAAGCTTTCTGAGAAACTTCTTTCTGATCTGTGAGTTCATCTCACAGAGTTACAACCTCTGCCTCAAGAAGCAGTTTGCTAACACTCTTTTCGTGGAATCTGCAAAGTGATATTTGGGAGCCTATTGGGGCCCATGGTGAAGGAAATATCCTCACATAATAACTAAAGAGAAGCTTTCTGAGAAACTGCATTGCCAGTGTGAATGCAACTCCAGAGTTACACGTTTCTCTTCAGTGATCAGTTTGTTAGCACAGTTTTCTGGAAATCTGCAATTAGATACTTCATAGCGCAATGAACATTACAGTGACAAAGGAAATATCCACAGATGAAAACTAGAAAGAAGCTTTCTTAGAAACTTCTTGGTGATGTGTGAATTCATCTCACAGAGTTACACTTATGTTTCGTGGAGCAGTCCATTAACACTGTCTTTGAGGAATCTGAGAAGGGCTTCTTTGGATCACATTGAGGCCTACGCTGATAAAGGAAATTTCATCCGTTCAAAACGTGAAAGAAGCTTTCTGAGAAACTTCTTTCTGATCTGTGAGTTCATCTCACAGAGTTACAACCTCTGCCTCAAGAAGCAGTTTGCTAACACTCTTTTCGTGGAATCTGCAAAGTGATATTTGGGAGCCTATTGGGGCCCATGGTGATAAAGGAAATATCCTCACATAATAACTAAAGAGAAGCTTTCTGAGAAACTGCATTGCCAGTGTGAATGCAACTCACAGAGTTACACGTTTCTCTTCAGTGATCAGTTTGTTAGCACAGTTTTCTGGAAATCTGCAATTAGATACTTCATAGCGCAATGAACATTACAGTGACAAAGGAAATATCCACAGATGAAAACTAGAAAGAAGCTTTCTTAGAAACTTCTTGGTGATGTGTGAATTCATCTCACAGAGTTACTCTTATGTTTCGTGGAGCAGTCCATTAACACTGTCTTTGAGGAATCTGAGAAGGGCTTCTTTGGATCACATTGAGGCCTACGCTGATAAGGGAAATCTCATCCGTTCAAAACGTGAAAGAAGCTTTCTGAGAAACTTCTTTCTGATCTGTGAGTTCATCTCACAGAGTTACAACCTCTGCCTCAAGAAGCAGTTTGCTAACACTCTTTTCGTGGAATCTGCAAAGTGATATTTGGGAGCCTATTGGGGCCCATGGTGATAAAGGAAATATCCTCACATAATAACTAAAGAGAAGCTTTCTGAGAAACTGCATTGCCGTGTGAATGCAACTCACAGAGTTACACGTTTCTCTTCAGTGATCAGTTTGTTAGCACAGTTTTCTGGAAATCTGCAATTAGATACTTCATAGCGCAATGAACATTACAGTGACAAAGGAAATATCCACAGATGAAAACTAGAAAGAAGCTTTCTTAGAAACTTCTTGGTGATGTGTGAATTCATCTCACAGAGTTACACTTATGTTTCGTGGAGCAGTCCATTAACACTGTCTTTGAGGAATCTGAGAAGGGCTTCTTTGGATCACATTGAGGCCTACGCTGATAAAGGAAATTTCATCCGTTCAAAACGTGAAAGAAGCTTTCTGAGAAACTTCTTTCTGATCTGTGAGTTCATCTCACAGAGTTACAACTCTGCCTCAAGAAGCAGTTTGCTAACACTCTTTTCGTGGAATCTGCAAAGTGATATTTGGGAGCCTATTGGGGCCCATGGTGATAAAGGAAATATCCTCACATAATAACTAAAGAGAAGCTTTCTGAGAAACTGCATTGCCAGTGTGAATGCAACTCACAGAGTTACACGTTTCTCTTCAGTGATCAGTTTGTTAGCACAGTTTTCTGGAAATCTGCAATTAGATACTTCATAGCGCAATGAACATTACAGTGACAAAGGAAATATCCACAGATGAAAACTAGAAAGAAGCTTTCTTAGAAACTTCTTGGTGATGTGTGAATTCATCTCACAGAGTTACACTTATGTTTCGTGGAGCAGTCCATTAACACTGTCTTTGAGGAATCTGAGAAGGGCTTCTTTGGATCACATTGAGGCCTACGCTGATAAAGGAAATTTCATCCGTTCAAAACGTGAAAGAAGCTTTCTGAGAAACTTCTTTCTGATCTGTGAGTTCATCTCACAGAGTTACAACCTCTGCCTCAAGAAGCAGTTTGCTAACACTCTTTTCGTGGAATCTGCAAAGTGATATTTGGGAGCCTATTGGGGCCCATGGTGATAAAGGAAATATCCTCACATAATAACTAAAGAGAAGCTTTCTGAGAAACTGCATTGCCAGTGTGAATGCAACTCACAGAGTTACACGTTTCTCTTCAGTGATCAGTTTGTTAGCACAGTTTTCTGGAAATCTGCAATTAGATACTTCATAGCGCAATGAACATTACAGTGACAAAGGAAATATCCACAGATGAAAACTAGAAAGAAGCTTTCTTAGAAACTTCTTGGTGATGTGTGAATTCATCTCACAGAGTTACACTTATGTTTCGTGGAGCAGTCCATTAACACTGTCTTTGAGGAATCTGAGAAGGGCTTCTTTGGATCACATTGAGGCCTACGCTGATAAAGGAAATTTCATCCGTTCAAAACGTGAAAGAAGCTTTCTGAGAAACTTCTTTCTGATCTGTGAGTTCATCTCACAGAGTTACAACCTCTGCCTCAAGAAGCAGTTTGCTAACACTCTTTTCGTGGAATCTGCAAAGTGATATTTGGGCCTATTGGGGCCCATGGTGATAAAGGAAATATCCTCACATAATAACTAAAGAGAAGCTTTCTGAGAAACTGCATTGCCAGGTGTGAATGCAACTCACAGAGTTACACGTTTCTCTTCAGTGATCAGTTTGTTAGCACAGTTTTCTGGAAATCTGCAATTAGATACTTCTTGCGCAATGAACATTACAGTGACAAAGGAGATATCCACAGATGAAAACTAGAAAGAAGCTTTCTCAGAAACTTCTTGGTGATGTGTGAATTCATCTCACAGAGTTACACTTATGTTTCGTGGAGCAGTCCATTAACACTGTCTTTGAGGAATCTGAGAAGGGCTTCTTTGGATCACATTGAGGCCTACGCTGATAAAGGAAATTTCATCCGTTCAAAACGTGAAAGAAGCTTTCTGAGAAACTTCTTTCTGATCTGTGAGTTCATCTCACAGAGTTACAACCTCTGCCTCAAGAAGCAGTTTGCTAACACTCTTTTCGTGGAATCTGCAAAGTGATATTTGGGAGCCTATTGGGGCCCATGGTGAAAGGAAATATCCTCACATAATAACTAAAGAGAAGCTTTCTGAGAAACTGCATTGCCAAGTGTGAATGCAACTCACAGAGTTACACGTTTCTCTTCAGTGATCAGTTTGTTAGCACAGTTTTCTGGAAATCTGCAATTAGATACTTCAGAGCGCAATGAACATTACAGTGACAAAGGAAATATCCACAGATGAAAACTAGAAAGAAGCTTTCTTAGAAACTTCTTGGTGATGTGTGAATTCATCTCACAGAGTTACACTTATGTTTCGTGGAGCAGTCCATTAACACTGTCTTTGAGGAATCTGAGAAGGGCTTCTTTGGATCACATTGAGGCCTACGCTGATAAAGGAAATTTCATCCGTTCAAAACGTGAAAGAAGCTTTCTGAGAAACTTCTTTCTGATCTGTGAGTTCATCTCACAGAGTTACAACCTCTGCCTCAAGAAGCAGTTTGCTAACACTCTTTTCGTGGAATCTGCAAAGTGATATTTGGGAGCCTATTGGGGCCCATGGTGATAAAGGAAATATCCTCACATAATAACTAAAGAGAAGCTTTCTGAGAAACTGCATTGCCAGTGTGAATGCAACTCACAGAGTTACACGTTTCTCTTCAGTGATCAGTTTGTTAGCACAGTTTTCTGGAAATCTGCAATTAGATACTTCGTAGCGCACTGAACATTACAGTGACAAAGGAAATATCCACAGATGAAAACTAGAAAGAAGCTTTCTTAGAAACTTCTTGGTGATGTGTGAATTCATCTCACAGAGTTACACTTATGTTTCGTGGAGCAGTCCATTAACACTGTCTTTGAGGAATCTGAGGCGGGCTTCTTTGGATCACATTGAGGCCTACGCTGATAAAGGAAATTTCATCCGTTCAAAACGTGAAAGAAGCTTTCTGAGAAACTTCTTTCTGATCTGTGAGTTCATCTCACAGAGTTACAACCTCTGCCTCAAGAAGCAGTTTGCTAACACTCTTTTCGTGGAATCTGCAAAGTGATATTTGGGAGCCTATTGGGGCCCATGGTGATAAAGGAAATATCCTCACATAATAACTAAAGAGAAGCTTTCTGAGAAACTGCATTGCCAGTGTGAATGCAACTCACAGAGTTACACGTTTCTCTTCAGTGATCAGTTTGTTAGCACAGTTTTCTGGAAATCTGCAATTAGATACTTCATAGCGCAATGAACATTACAGTGACAAAGGAAATATCCACAGATGAAAACTAGAAAGAAGCTTTCTTAGAAACTTCTTGGTGATGTGTGAATTCATCTCACAGAGTTACACTTATGTTTCGTGGAGCAGTCCATTAACACTGTCTTTGAGGAATCTGAGAAGGGCTTCTTTGGATCACATTGAGGCCTACGCTGATAAAGGAAATTTCATCCGTTCAAAACGTGAAAGAAGCTTTCTGAGAAACTTCTTTCTGATCTGTGAGTTCATCTCACAGAGTTACAACCTCTGCCTCAAGAAGCAGTTTGCTAACACTCTTTTCGTGGAATCTGCAAAGTGATATTTGGGAGCCTATTGGGGCCCATGGTGATAAAGGAAATATCCTCACATAATAACTAAAGAGAAGCTTTCTGAGAAACTGCATTGCCAGGTGTGAATGCAACTCACAGAGTTACACGTTTCTCTTCAGTGATCAGTTTGTTAGCACAGTTTTCTGGAAATCTGCAATTAGATACTTCATAGCGCAATGAACATTACAGTGACAAAGGAAATATCCACAGATGAAAACTAGAAAGAAGCTTTCTTAGAAACTTCTTGGTGATGTGTGAATTCATCTCACAGAGTTACACTTATGTTTCGTGGAGCAGTCCATTAACACTGTCTTTGAGGAATCTGAGAAGGGCTTCTTTGGATCACATTGAGGCCTACGCTGATAAAGGAAATTTCATCCGTTCAAAACGTGAAAGAAGCTTTCTGAGAAACTTCTTTCTGATCTGTGAGTTCATCTCACAGAGTTACAACCTCTGCCTCAAGAAGCAGTTTGCTAACACTCTTTTCGTGGAATCTGCAAAGTGATATTTGGGAGCCTATTGGGGCCCATGGTGATAAAGGAAATATCCTCACATAATAACTAAAGAGAAGCTTTCTGAGAAACTGCATTGCCAGGTGTGAATGCAACTCACAGAGTTACACGTTTCTCTTCAGTGATCAGTTTGTTAGCACAGTTTTCTGGAAATCTGCAATTATATACTTCATAGCGCAATGAACATTACAGTGACAAAGGAAATATCCACAGATGAAAACTAGAAAGAAGCTTTCTTAGAAACTTCTTGGTGATGTGTGAATTCATCTCACAGAGTTACACTTATGTTTCGTGGAGCAGTCCATTAACACTGTCTTTGAGGAATCTGAGAAGGGCTTCTTTGGATCACATTGAGGCCTACGCTGATAAAGGAAATTTCATCCGTTCAAAACGTGAAAGAAGCTTTCTGAGAAACTTCTTTCTGATCTGTGAGTTCATCTCACAGAGTTACAACCTCTGCCTCAAGAAGCAGTTTGCTAACACTCTTTTCGTGGAATCTGCAAAGTGATATTTGGGAGCCTATTGGGGCCCATGGTGATAAAGGAAATATCCTCACATAATAACTAAAGAGAAGCTTTCTGAGAAACTGCATTGCCAGGTGTGAATGCAACTCACAGAGTTACACGTTTCTCTTCAGTGATCAGTTTGTTAGCACAGTTTTCTGGAAATCTGCAATTAGATACTTCATAGCGCAATGAACATTACAGTGACAAAGGAAATATCCACAGATGAAAACTAGAAAGAAGCTTTCTTAGAAACTTCTTGGTGATGTGTGAATTCATCTCACAGAGTTACACTTATGTTTCGTGGAGCAGTCCATTAACACTGTCTTTGAGGAATCTGAAGGGCTTCTTTGGATCACATTGAGGCCTACGCTGATAAAGGAAATTTCATCCGTTCAAAACGTGAAAGAAGCTTTCTGAGAAACTTCTTTCTGATCTGTGAGTTCATCTCACAGAGTTACAACCTCTGCCTCAAGAAGCAGTTTGCTAACACTCTTTTCGTGGAATCTGCAAAGTGATATTTGGGAGCCTATTGGGGCCCATGGTGATAAAGGAAATATCCTCACATAATAACTAAAGAGAAGCTTTCTGAGAAACTGCATTGCCAGGTGTGAATGCAACTCACAGAGTTACACGTTTCTCTTCAGTGATCAGT
Organism: Rhinopithecus roxellana; assembly: GCF_007565055.1. Classification (NCBI taxonomy): domain Eukaryota; kingdom Metazoa; phylum Chordata; class Mammalia; order Primates; family Cercopithecidae; genus Rhinopithecus; species Rhinopithecus roxellana. The sequence continues at coordinate 2,647 of NW_022141733.1, read as the reverse complement.
TTGTTAGCACAGTTTTCTGGAAATCTGCAATTAGATACTTCATAGCGCAATGAACATTACAGTGACAAAGGAAATATCCACAGATGAAACTAGAAAGAAGCTTTCTTAGAAACTTCTTGGTGATGTGTGAATTCATCTCACAGAGTTACACTTATGTTTCGTGGAGCAGTCCATTAACACTGTCTTTGAGGAATCTGAGAAGGGCTTCTTTGGATCACATTGAGGCCTACGCTGATAAAGGAAATTTCATCCGTTCAAAACGTGAAAGAAGCTTTCTGAGAAACTTCTTTCTGATCTGTGAGTTCATCTCACAGAGTTACAACCTCTGCCTCAAGAAGCAGTTTGCTAACACTCTTTTCGTGGAATCTGCAAAGTGATATTTGGGAGCCTATTGGGGCCCATGGTGATAAGGAAATATCCTCACATAATAACTAAAGAGAAGCTTTCTGAGAAACTGCATTGCCAGGTGTGAATGCAACTCACAGAGTTACACGTTTCTCTTCAGTGATCAGTTTGTTAGCACAGTTTTCTGGAAATCTGCAATTAGATACTTCATAGCGCAATGAACATTACAGTGACAAAGGAAATATCCACAGATGAAAACTAGAAAGAAGCTTTCTTAGAAACTTCTTGGTGATGTGTGAATTCATCTCACAGAGTTACACTTATGTTTCGTGGAGCAGTCCATTAACACTGTCTTTGAGGAATCTGAGAAGGGCTTCTTTGGATCACATTGAGGCCTACGCTGATAAAGGAAATTTCATCCGTTCAAAACGTGAAAGAAGCTTTCTGAGAAACTTCTTTCTGATCTGTGAGTTCATCTCACAGAGTTACAACTCTGCCTCAAGAAGCAGTTTGCTAACACTCTTTTCGTGGAATCTGCAAAGTGATATTTGGGAGCCTATTGGGGCCCATGGTGATAAAGGAAATATCCTTACATAATAACTAAAGAGAAGCTTTCTGAGAAACTGCATTGCCAGGTGTGAATGCAACTCACAGAGTTACACGTTTCTCTTCAGTGATCAGTTTGTTAGCACAGTTTTCTGGAAATCTGCAATTAGATACTTCATAGCGCAATGAACATTACAGTGACAAAGGAAATATCCACAGATGAAAACTAGAAAGAAGCTTTCTTAGAAACTTCTTGGTGATGTGTGAATTCATCTCACAGAGTTACACTTATGTTTCGTGGAGCAGTCCATTAACACTGTCTTTGAGGAATCTGAGAAGGGCTTCTTTGGATCACATTGAGGCCTACGCTGATAAAGGAAATTTCATCCGTTCAAAACGTGAAAGAAGCTTTCTGAGAAACTTCTTTCTGATCTGTGAGTTCATCTCACAGAGTTACAACCTCTGCCTCAAAAGCAGTTTGCTAACACTCTTTTCGTGGAATCTGCAAAGTGATATTTGGGAGCCTATTGGGGCCCATGGTGATAAAGGAAATATCCTCACATAATAACTAAAGAGAAGCTTTCTGAGAAACTGCATTGCCAGGTGTGAATGCAACTCACAGAGTTACACGTTTCTCTTCAGTGATCAGTTTGTTAGCACAGTTTTCTGGAAATCTGCAATTAGATACTTCAGAGCGCAATGAACATTACAGTGACAAAGGAAATATCCACAGATGAAAACTAGAAAGAAGCTTTCTTAGAAACTTCTTGGTGATGTGTGAATTCATCTCACAGAGTTACACTTATGTTTCGTGGAGCAGTCCATTAACACTGTCTTTGAGGAATCTGAGAAGGGCTTCTTTGGATCACATTGAGGCCTACGCTGATAAAGGAAATTTCATCCGTTCAAAACGTGAAAGAAGCTTTCTGAGAAACTTCTTTCTGATCTGTGAGTTCATCTCACAGAGTTACAACCTCTGCCTCAAGAAGCAGTTTGCTAACACTCTTTTCGTGGAATCTGCAAAGTGATATTTGGGAGCCTATTGGGGCCCATGGTGATAAAGGAAATATCCTCACATAATAACTAAAGAGAAGCTTTCTGAGAAACTGCATTGCCAGGTGTGAATGCAACTCACAGAGTTACACGTTTCTCTTCAGTGATCAGTTTGTTAGCACAGTTTTCTGGAAATCTGCAATTAGATACTTCAGAGCGCAATGAACATTACAGTGACAAGGAAATATCCACAGATGAAAACTAGAAAGAAGCTTTCTTAGAAACTTCTTGGTGATGTGTGAATTCATCTCACAGAGTTACACTTATGTTTCGTGGAGCAGTCCATTAACACTGTCTTTGAGGAATCTGAGAAGGGCTTCTTTGGATCACATTGAGGCCTACGCTGATAAAGGAAATTTCATCCGTTCAAAACGTGAAAGAAGCTTTCTGAGAAACTTCTTTCTGATCTGTGAGTTCATCTCACAGAGTTACAACCTCTGCCTCAAGAAGCAGTTTGCTAACACTCTTTTCGTGGAATCTGCAAAGTGATATTTGGGAGCCTATTGGGGCCCATGGTGATAAAGGAAATATCCTCACATAATAACTAAAGAGAAGCTTTCTGAGAAACTGCATTGCCAAGTGTGAATGCAACTCACAGAGTTACACGTTTCTCTTCAGTGATCAGTTTGTTAGACAGTTTTCTGGAAATCTGCAATTAGATACTTCATAGCGCAATGAACATTACAGTGACAAAGGAAATATC
>NW_022141732.1:0-20612 GCF_007565055.1 Rhinopithecus roxellana | reverse complement strand
TCACTGTAATGTTCATTGCGCTATGAAGTATCTAATTGCAGATTTCCAGAAAACTGTGCTAACAAACTGATCACTGAAGAGAAACGTGTAACTCTGTGAGTTGCATTCACACTTGGCAATGCAGTTTCTCAGAAAGCTTCTCTTTAGTTATTATGTGAGGATATTTCCTTTATCACCATGGGCCCCAATAGGCTCCCAAATATCACTTTGCAGATTCCACGAAAAGAGTGTTAGCAAACTGCTTCTTGAGGCAGAGGTTGTAACTCTGTGAGATGAACTCACAGATCAGAAAGAAGTTTCTCAGAAAGCTTCTTTCACGTTTTGAACGGATGAAATTTCCTTTATCAGCGTAGGCCTCAATGTGATCCAAAGAAGCCCTTCTCAGATTCCTCAAAGACAGTGTTAATGGACTGCTCCACGAAACATAAGTGTAACTCTGTGAGATGAATTCACACATCACCAAGAAGTTTCTAAGAAAGCTTCTTTCTAGTTTTCATCTGTGGATATTTCCTTTGTCACTGTAATGTTCATTGCGCTATGAAGTATCTAATTGCAGATTTCCAGAAAACTGTGCTAACAAACTGATCACTGAAGAGAAACGTGTAACTCTGTGAGTTGCATTCACACTGGCAATGCAGTTTCTCAGAAAGCTTCTCTTTAGTTTTATGTGAGGATATTTCCTTATCACCATGGGCCCCAATAGGCTCCCAAATATCACTTTGCAGATTCCACGAAAAGTGTTAGCAAACTGCTTCTTGAGGCAGAGGTTGTAACTCTGTGAGATGAACTCACAGATCAGAAAGTTTCTCTCAGAAAGCTTCTTTCACGTTTTGAACGGATGAAATTTCCTTTATCAGCGTAGGCCTCAATGTGATCCAAAGAAGCCCTTCTCAGATTCCTCAAACAGTGTTAATGGACTGCTCCACGAAACTAAGTGTAACTCTGTGATGAATTCACACATCACCAAGAAGTTTCTAAGAAAGCTTCTTTCTAGTTTTCATCTGTGGATATTTCCTTTGTCACTGTAATGTTCATTGCGCTATGAAGTATCTATTGCAGATTTCCAGAAAACTGTGCTAACAAACTGATCACTGAAGAGAAACGTGTAACTCTGTGAGTTGCATTCACACTTGGCAATGCAGTTTCTCAGAAAGCTTCTCTTTAGTTATTATTGAGGATATTTCCTTTATCACCATGGGCCCCAATAGGCTCCCAAATATCACTTTGCAGATTCCACGAAAAGAGTGTTAGCAAACTGCTTCTTGAGGCAGAGGTTGTAACTCTGTGAGATGAACTCACAGATCAGAAGAAGTTTCTCAGAAAGCTTCTTTCACGTTTTGAACGGATGAAATTTCCTTTATCAGCGTAGGCCTCAATGTGATCCAAAGCCCTTCTCAGATTCCTCAAAGACGTGTTAATGGACTGCTCCACGAACATAAGTGTAACTCTGTGAGATGAATTCACACATCACCAAGAAGTTCTAAGAAAGCTTCTTTCTAGTTTCATCTGTGGATATTTCCTTTGTCACTGTAATGTTCATTGCGCTATGAAGTATCTAATTGCAGATTTCCAGAAAACTGTGCTAACAAACGACACTGAAGAAACGTGTAACTCTGTGAGTTGCATTCACACTGGCAATGCAGTTTCTCGAAAGCTTCTCTTTAGTTATTATGTGAGGATATTTCCTTTATCACCATGGGCCCCAATAGGCTCCCAAATATCACTTTGCAGATTCCACGAAAAGATGTTAGCAAACTGCTTCTTGAGGCAGAGGTTGTAACTCTGTGAGATGAACTCACAGATCAGAAAGAAGTTCTCAGAAAGCTTCTTTCACGTTTTGAACGGATGAAATTTCCTTTATCAGCGTAGGCCTCAATGTGATCCAAAGAAGCCCTTCTCAGATTCCTCAAAGACAGTGTTAATGGACTGCTCCAGGAAACATAAGTGTAACTCTGTGAGATGAATTCACACATCACCAAAAGTTTTCTAAGAAAGCTTCTTTCTAGTTTTCATCTGTGGATATTTCCTTTGTCACTGTAATGTTCATTGCGCTATGAAGTATCTAATTGCAGATTTCCAGAAACTGTGCTAACAAACTGATCACTGAAGAGAAACGTGTAACTCTGTGAGTTGCATTCACACTTGCAATGCAGTTTCTCAGAAAGCTTCTCTTTAGTTATATGTGAGGCTATTTCCTTTATCACCATGGGCCCCAATAGGCTCCCAAATATCCTTTGCAGATTCCACGAAAGAGTGTTCGCAAACTGCTTCTTGAGGCAGAGGTTGTAACTCTGGAGATGAACTCACAGATCAGAACGAAGTTTCTCGAAAGCTTCTTTCTCATTTTATTGGAAGATGTTTCCATTGGCCCCATTGTTTTCAAAGGGATCGGGAATAGCTGTTCTCAGATTCCACACAATAGGCCTAGGCCACGGCCCCACGACATACAGCTGCAACTTAGTGAGTTGAATTCACACATCCACAAGCGGTTTCTCAGAAAGCTTCTTTCTTTAGTAAGACAGGGTTATTTGTGGTCTTGGAGCGCCACCGTGTGTCCTATTGCAGATTCTGCGAAAATTCAGCTAGCAAGTTTCTCAGTGGAAACAATGATGGACATCTGTGGGCTGAATTCACCCACAACAAAGAAGTTTTTGAGAAGGCTTCTCTGCAGGTTTCTCTGAGGAGAGTTCCTTATTCAGCATGCGATTCAACGATATCCAAGACATCACATCTGAGATTCCTCAAATGAGTGCTAGGAAACTCCCCCGAGAAAGGGTGATAGAACACTGTGAAATGAATTCACATATCACAAAGCAGTTTCTCAGAAAGCTTGGTTCCGCTTTCTCTTGAAGGATATATCCTTTCTCCTTCTATTCTTCAAAGCTATCTGAAATATCACTTCTCAGAATCCACGGAAACAGCCCTAAGAAACGGCTCCAAAAAACACTGGCGTAACTCTGTGAGTTGCATTCACACATGGCAATGCAGTTTCTCAGAAAGCTTCTCTTTAGTTATTATGTGAGGATATTTCCTTTATCACCATGGGCCCCAATAGGCTCCCAAATATCACTTTGCAGATTCCACGAAAAGAGTGTTAGCAAACTGCTTCTTGAGGCAGAGGTTGTAACTCTGTGAGATGAACTCACAGATCAGAAAGAAGTTTTCAGAAAGCTTCTTTCACGTTTTGAACGGATGAAATTTCCTTTATCAGCGTAGGCCTCAATGTGATCCAAAGAAGCCCTTCTCAGATTCCTCAAAGACAGTGTTAATGGACTGCTCCACGAAACATAAGTGTAACTCTGTGAGATGAATTCACACATCACCAAGAAGTTTCTAAGAAAGCTTCTTTCTAGTTTTCATCTGTGGATATTTCCTTTGTCACTGTAATGTTCATTGCGCTATGAAGTATCTAATTGCAGATTTCCAGAAAACTGTGCTAACAAACTGATCACTGAAGAGAAACGTGTAACTCTGTGAGTTGCATTCACACTTGGCAATGCAGTTTCTCAGAAAGCTTCTCTTTAGTTATTATGTGAGGATATTTCCTTTATCACCATGGGCCCCAATAGGCTCCCAAATATCACTTTGCAGATTCCCACGAAAAGAGTGTTAGCAAACTGCTTCTTGAGGCAGAGGTTGTAACTCTGTGAGATGAACTCACAGATCAGAAAGAAGTTTTCAGAAAGCTTCTTTCACGTTTTGAACGGATGAAATTTCCTTTATCAGCGTAGGCCTCAATGTGATCCAAAGAAGCCCTTCTCAGATTCCTCAAAGACAGTGTTAATGGACTGCTCCACGAAACATAAGTGTAACTCTGTGAGATGAATTCACACATCACCAAGAAGTTTCTAAGAAAGCTTCTTTCTAGTTTTCATCTGTGGATATTTCCTTTGTCACTGTAATGTTCATTGCGCTATGAAGTATCTAATTGCAGATTTCCAGAAAACTGTGCTAACAAACTGATCACTGAAGAGAAACGTGTAACTCTGTGAGTTGCATTCACACTTGGCAATGCAGTTTCTCAGAAAGCTTCTCTTTAGTTATTATGTGAGGATATTTCCTTTATCACCATGGGCCCCAATAGGCTCCCAAATATCACTTTGCAGATTCCACGAAAAGAGTGTTTGCAAACTGCTTCTTGAGGCAGAGGTTGTAACTCTGTGAGATGAACTCACAGATCAGAAAGAAGTTTCTCAGAAAGCTTCTTTCACGTTTTGAACGGATGAAATTTCCTTTATCAGCGTAGGCCTCAATGTGATCCAAAGAAGCCCTTCTCAGATTCCTCAAAGACAGTGTTAATGGACTGCTCCACGAAACATAAGTGTAACTCTGTGAGATGAATTCACACATCACCAAGAAGTTTCTAAGAAAGCTTCTTTCTAGTTTCATCTGTGGATATTTCCTTTGTCACTGTAATGTTCATTGCGCTATGAAGTATCTAATTGCAGATTTCCAGAAAACTGTGCTAACAAACTGATCACTGAAGAGAAACGTGTAACTCTGTGAGTTGCATTCACACTTGGCAATGCAGTTTCTCAGAAAGCTTCTCTTTAGTTATTATGTGAGGATATTTCCTTTATCACCATGGGCCCCAATAGGCTCCCAAATATCACTTTGCAGATTCCACGAAAAGAGTGTTAGCAAACTGCTTCTTGAGGCAGAGGTTGTAACTCTGTGAGATGAACTCACAGATCAGAAAGAAGTTTCTCAGAAAGCTTCTTTCACGTTTTGAACGGATGAAATTTCCTTTATCAGCGTAGGCCTCAATGTGATCCAAAGAAGCCCTTCTCAGATTCCTCAAAGACAGTGTTAATGGACTGCTCCACGAAACATAAGTGTAACTCTGTGAGATGAATTCACACATCACCAAGAAGTTTCTAAGAAAGCTTCTTTCTAGTTTTCATCTGTGGATATTTCCTTTGTCACTGTAATGTTCATTGCGCTATGAAGTATCTAATTGCAGATTTCCAGAAAACTGTGCTAACAAACTGATCACTGAAGAGAAACGTGTAACTCTGTGAGTTGCATTCACACTTGGCAATGCAGTTTCTCAGAAAGCTTCTCTTTAGTTATTATGTGAGGATATTTCCTTTATCACCATGGGCCCCAATAGGCTCCCAAATATCACTTTGCAGATTCCACGAAAAGAGTGTTAGCAAACTGCTTCTTGAGGCAGAGGTTGTAACTCTGTGAGATGAACTCACAGATCAGAAAGAAGTTTCTCAGAAAGCTTCTTTCACGTTTTGAACGGATGAAATTTCCTTTATCAGCGTAGGCCTCAATGTGATCCAAAGAAGCCCTTCTCAGATTCCTCAAAAGTGTTAATGGACTGCTCCACGAACATAAGTGTAACTCTGTGAGATGAATTCACACATCACCAAGAAGTTTCTAAGAAAGCTTCTTTCTAGTTTTCATCTGTGGATATTTCCTTTGTCACTGTAATGTTCATTGCGCTATGAAGTATCTATTGCAGATTTCCAGAAAACTGTGCTAACAAACTGATCACTGAAGAGAAACGTGTAACTCTGTGAGTTGCATTCACACTTGGCAATGCAGTTTCTCAGAAAGCTTCTCTTTTTATTATGTGAGGATATTTCCTTTATCACCATGGGCCCCAATAGGCTCCCAAATATCACTTTGCAGATTCCACGAAAAGAGTGTTAGCAAACTGCTTCTTGAGGCAGAGGTTGTAACTCTGTGAGATGAACTCACAGATCAGAAAGAAGTTTCTCAGAAAGCTTCTTTCACGTTTTGAACGGATGAAATTTCCTTTATCAGCGTAGGCCTCAATGTGATCCAAAGAAGCCCTTCTCAGATTCCTCAAAGACAGTGTTAATGGACTGCTCCACGAAACATAAGTGTAACTCTGTGAGATGAATTCACACATCACCAAGAAGTTTCTAAGAAAGCTTCTTTCTAGTTTTCATCTGTGGATATTTCCTTTGTCACTGTAATGTTCATTGCGCTATGAAGTATCTAATTGCAGATTTCCAGAAAACTGTGCTAACAAACTGATCACTGAAGAGAAACGTGTAACTCTGTGAGTTGCATTCACACTTGGCAATGCAGTTTCTCAGAAAGCTTCTCTTTAGTTATTATGTGAGGATATTTCCTTTATCACCATGGGCCCCAATAGGCTCCCAAATATCACTTTGCAGATTCCACGAAAAGAGTGTTAGCAAACTGCTTCTTGAGGCAGAGGTTGTAACTCTGTGAGATGAACTCACAGATCAGAAAGAAGTTTCTCAGAAAGCTTCTTTCACGTTTTGAACGGATGAAATTTCCTTTATCAGCGTAGGCCTCAATGTGATCCAAAGAAGCCCTTCTCAGATTCCTCAAAGACAGTGTTAATGGACTGCTCCACGAAACATAAGTGTAACTCTGTGAGATGAATTCACACATCACCAAGAGTTTCTAAGAAAGCTTCTTTCTAGTTTTCATCTGTGGATATTTCCTTTGTCACTGTAATGTTCATTGCGCTATGAAGTATCTAATTGCAGATTTCCAGAAAACTGTGCTAACAAACTGATCACTGAAGAGAAACGTGTAACTCTGTGAGTTGCATTCACACTTGGCAATGCAGTTTCTCAGAAAGCTTCTCTTTAGTTATTATGTGAGGATATTTCCTTTATCACCATGGGCCCCAATAGGCTCCCAAATATCACTTTGCAGATTCCACGAAAAGAGTGTTAGCAAACTGCTTCTTGAGGCAGAGGTTGTAACTCTGTGAGATGAACTCACAGATCAGAAAGAAGTTTCTCAGAAAGCTTCTTTCACGTTTTGAACGGATGAAATTTCCTTTATCAGCGTAGGCCTCAATGTGATCCAAAGAAGCCCTTCTCAGATTCCTCAAAGACAGTGTTAATGGACTGCTCCACGAAACATAAGTGTAACTCTGTGAGATGAATTCACACATCACCAAGAAGTTTCTAAGAAAGCTTCTTTCTAGTTTTCATCTGTGGATATTTCCTTTGTCACTGTAATGTTCATTGCGCTATGAAGTATCTAATTGCAGATTTCCAGAAAACTGTGCTAACAAACTGATCACTGAAGAGAAACGTGTAACTCTGTGAGTTGCATTCACACTTGGCAATGCAGTTTCTCAGAAAGCTTCTCTTTAGTTATTATGTGAGGATATTTCCTTTATCACCATGGGCCCCAATAGGCTCCCAAATATCACTTTGCAGATTCCACGAAAAGAGTGTTAGCAAACTGCTTCTTGAGGCAGAGGTTGTAACTCTGTGAGATGAACTCACAGATCAGAAAGAAGTTTCTCAGAAAGCTTCTTTCACGTTTTGAACGGATGAAATTTCCTTTATCAGCGTAGGCCTCAATTGATCCAAAGAAGCCCTTCTCAGATTCCTCAAAGACAGTGTTAATGGACTGCTCCACGAAACATAAGTGTAACTCTGTGAGATGAATTCACACATCACCAAGAAGTTTCTAAGAAAGCTTCTTTCTAGTTTTCATCTGTGGATATTTCCTTTGTCACTGTAATGTTCATTGCGCTATGAAGTATCTAATTGCAGATTTCCAGAAAACTGTGCTAACAACTGATCACTGAAGAGAAACGTGTAACTCTGTGAGTTGCATTCACACTTGGCAATGCAGTTTCTCAGAAAGCTTCTCTTTAGTTATTATGTGAGGATATTTCCTTTATCACCATGGGCCCCAATAGGCTCCCAAATATCACTTTGCAGATTCCACGAAAAGAGTGTTAGCAAACTGCTTCTTGAGGCAGAGGTTGTAACTCTGTGAGATGAACTCACAGATCAGAGAGAAGTTTCTCAGAAAGCTTCTTTCACGTTTTGAACGGATGAAATTTCCTTTATCAGCGTAGGCCTCAATGTGATCCAAAGAAGCCCTTCTCAGATTCCTCAAAGACAGTGTTAATGGACTGCTCCACGAAACATAAGTGTAACTCTGTGAGATGAATTCACACATCACCAAGAAGTTTCTAAGAAAGCTTCTTTCTAGTTTTCATCTGTGGATATTTCCTTTGTCACTGTAATGTTCATTGCGCTATGAAGTATCTATTGCAGATTTCCAGAAAACTGTGCTAACAAACTGATCACTGAAGAGAAACGTGTAACTCTGTGAGTTGCATTCACACTTGGCAATGCAGTTTCTCAGAAAGCTTCTCTTTAGTTTTATGTGAGGATATTTCCTTTATCACCATGGGCCCCAATAGGCTCCCAAATATCACTTTGCAGATTCCACGAAAAGAGTGTTAGCAAACTGCTTCTTGAGGCAGAGGTTGTAACTCTGTGAGATGAACTCACAGATCAGAAAGAAGTTTCTCAGAAAGCTTCTTTCACGTTTTGAACGGATGAAATTTCCTTTATCAGCGTAGGCCTCAATGTGATCCAAAGAAGCCCTTCTCAGATTCCTCAAAGACAGTGTTAATGGACTGCTCCACGAACATAAGTGTAACTCTGTGAGATGAATTCACACATCACCAAGAAGTTTCTAAGAAAGCTTCTTTCTAGTTTTCATCTGTGGATATTTCCTTTGTCACTGTAATGTTCATTGCGCTATGAAGTATCTAATTGCAGATTTCCAGAAAACTGTGCTAACAAACTGATCACTGAAGAGAAACGTGTAACTCTGAGAGTTGCATTCACACTTGACAATGCAGTTTCTCAGAAAGCTTCTCTTTAGTTATTATGTGAGGATATTTCCTTTATCACCATGGGCCCCAATAGGCTCCCAAATATCACTTTGCAGATTCCACGAAAAGAGTGTTAGCAAACTGCTTCTTGAGGCAGAGGTTGTAACTCTGTGAGATGAACTCACAGATCAGAAAGAAGTTTCTTAGAAAGCTTCTTTCACGTTTTGAACGGATGAAATTTCCTTTATCAGCGTAGGCCTCAATGTGATCCAAAGAAGCCCTTCTCAGATTCCTCAAAGACAGTGTTAATGGACTGCTCCACGAAACATAAGTGTAACTCTGTGAGATGAATTCACACATCACCAAGAAGTTTCTAAGAAAGCTTCTTTCTAGTTTTCATCTGTGGATATTTCCTTTGTCACTGTAATGTTCATTGCGCTATGAAGTATCTAATTGCAGATTTCCAGAAAACTGTGCTAACAACTGATCACTGAAGAGAAACGTGTAACTCTGTGAGTTGCATTCACACTTGGCAATGCAGTTTCTCAGAAAGCTTCTCTTTAGTTATTATGTGAGGATATTTCCTTTATCACCATGGGCCCCAATAGGCTCCCAAATATCACTTTGCAGATTCCACGAAAGAGTGTTAGCAAACTGCTTCTTGAGGCAGAGGTTGTAACTCTGTGAGATGAACTCACAGATCAGAAAGAAGTTTCTCAGAAAGCTTCTTTCACGTTTTGAACGGATGAAATTTCCTTTATCAGCGTAGGCCTCAATGTGATCCAAAGAAGCCCTTCTCAGATTCCTCAAAGACAGTGTTAATGGACTGCTCCACGAAACATAATGTAACTCTGTGAGATGAATTCACACATCACCAAGAAGTTCTAAGAAAGCTTCTTTCTAGTTTTCATCTGTGGATATTTCCTTTGTCACTGTAATGTTCATTGCGCTATGAAGTATCTCATTGCAGATTTCCAGAAAACTGTGCTAACAAACTGATCACTGAAGAGAAACGTGTAACTCTGTGAGTTGCATTCACACTTGGCAATGCAGTTTCTCAGAAAGCTTCTCTTTAGTTATTATGTGAGGATATTTCCTTTATCACCATGGGCCCAATAGGCTCCCAAATATCACTTTGCAGATTCCACGAAAGAGTGTTAGCAAACTGCTTCTTGAGGCAGAGGTTGTAACTCTGTGAGATGAACTCACAGATCAGAAAGAAGTTTCTCAGAAAGCTTCTTTCACGTTTTGAACGGATGAAATTTCCTTATCAGCGTAGGCCTCAATGTGATCCAAAGAAGCCCTTCTCAGATTCCTCAAAGACAGTGTTAATGGACTGCTCCACGAAACATAAGTGTAACTGTGAGATGAATTCACACATCACCAAGAAGTTTAAGAAAGCTTCTTTCTAGTTTTCATCTGTGGATATTTCCTTTGTCACTGTAATGTTCATTGCGCTATGAAGTATCTAATTGCAGATTTCCAGAAAACTGTGCTAACAAACTGATCACTGAAGAGAAACGTGTAACTCTGTGAGTTGCATTCACACTGGCAATGCAGTTTCTCAGAAAGCTTCTCTTTAGTTATTATGTGAGGATATTTCCTTTATCACCATGGGCCCCAATAGGCTCCCAAATATCACTTTGCAGATTCCACGAAAAGTGTTAGCAAACTGCTTCTTGAGGCAGAGGTTGTAACTCTGTGAGATGAACTCACAGATCAGAAAGAAGTTTCTCAGAAAGCTTCTTTCACGTTTTGAACGGATGAAATTTCCTTTATCAGCGTAGGCCTCAATGTGATCCAAAGAAGCCCTTCTCAGATTCCTCAAAGACAGTGTTAATGGACTGCTCCACGAAACATAAGTGTAACTCTGTGAGATGAATTCACACATCACCAAGAAGTTTCTAAGAAAGCTTCTTTCTAGTTTTCATCTGTGGATATTTCCTTTGTCACTGTAATGTTCATTGCGCTATGAAGTATCTAATTGCAGATTTCCAGAAAACTGTGCTAACAAACTGATCACTGAAGAGAAACGTGTAACTCTGTGAGTTGCATTCACACTGGCAATGCAGTTTCTCAGAAAGCTTCTCTTTAGTTATTATGTGAGGATATTTCCTTTATCACCATGGGCCCCAATAGGCTCCCAAATATCACTTTGCAGATTCCACGAAAAGAGTGTTAGCAAACTGCTTCTTGAGGCAGAGGTTGTAACTCTGTGAGATGAACTCACAGATCAGAAAGAAGTTTCTCAGAAAGCTTCTTTCACGTTTTGAACGGATGAAATTTCCTTTATCAGCGTAGGCCTCAATGTGATCCAAAGAAGCCCTTCTCAGATTCCTCAAAGACAGTGTTAATGGACTGCTCCACGAAACATAAGTGTAACTCTGTAAGATGAATTCACACATCACCAAGAAGTTTCTAAGAAAGCTTCTTTCTAGTTTTCATCTGTGGATATTTCCTTTGTCACTGTAATGTTCATTGCGCTATGAAGTATCTAATTGCAGATTTCCAGAAAACTGTGCTAACAAACTGATCACTGAAGAGAAACGTGTAACTCTGTGAGTTGCATTCACACTTGGCAATGCAGTTTCTCAGAAAGCTTCTCTTTAGTTATATGTGAGGATATTTCCTTTATCACCATGGGCCCCAAGGGCTCCCAAATATCACTTTGCAGATTCCACGAAAAGAGTGTTAGCAAACTGCTTCTTGAGGCAGAGGTTGTAACTCTGTGAGATGAACTCACAGATCAGAACGAAGTTTCTCAGAAAGCTTCTTTCTCATTTTTATTGGAAGATGTTTCCATTGGCCCCATTGTTTTCAAAGGGATCGGGAATATCTGTTCTCAGATTCCACACAATAGGCCTAGGCCACGGCCCACGACATACAGCTGCAACTTAGTGAGTTGAATTCACACATCACAAAGCGGTTTCTCAGAAAGCTTCTTTCTTTAGTGAGACAGGGTTATTTGTGGTCTTGGAGCGCCACCGTGTGTCCTATTGCAGATTCTGCGAAAATTCTGCTAGCAAGTTTCTCAGTGGAAACAATGATGGACATCTGTGGGCTGAATTCACCCACAACAAAGAAGTTTTTGAGAAGGCTTCTCTGCAGGTTTCTCTGAGGAGAGTTCCTTATTCAGCATGCGATTCAACGATATCCAAGACATCACATCTGAGATTCCTCAAAATGAGTGCTAGGAAACTCCCCCGAGAAAGGGTGATAGAACACTGTGAAATGAATTCACATATCACAAAGCAGTTTCTCAGAAAGCTTGGTTCCGCTTTCTCTTGAAGGATATATCCTTTCTCCTTCTATTCTTCAAAGCTATCTGAAATATCACTTCTCAGAATCCACGGAAACAGCCCTAAGAAACGGCTCCAAAAACACTGGCGTAACTCTGTGAGTTGCATTCACACATGGCAATGCAGTTTCTCAGAAAGCTTCTCTTTAGTTATTATGTGAGGATATTTCCTTATCACCATGGGCCCCAATAGGCTCCCAAATATCACTTTGCAGATTCCACGAAAAGAGTGTTAGCAAACTGCTTCTTGAGGCAGAGGTTGTAACTCTGTGAGATGAACTCACAGATCAGAAAGAAGTTTCAGAAAGCTTCTTTCACGTTTTGAACGGATGAAATTTCCTTTATCAGCGTAGGCCTCAATGTGATCCAAAGAAGCCCTTCTCAGATTCCTCAAAGACAGTGTTAATGGACTGCTCCACGAAACATAAGTGTAACTCTGTGAGATGAATTCACACATCACCAAGAAGTTTCTAAGAAAGCTTCTTTCTAGTTTTCATCTGTGGATATTTCCTTTGTCACTGTAATGTTCATTGCGCTATGAAGTATCTAATTGCAGATTTCCAGAAAACTGTGCTAACAAACTGATCACTGAAGAGAAACGTGTAACTCTGTGAGTTGCATTCACACTTGGCAATGCAGTTTCTCAGAAAGCTTCTCTTTAGTTATTATGTGAGGCTATTTCCTTTATCACCATGGGCCCCAATAGGCTCCCAAATATCACTTTGCAGATTCCACGAAAAGAGTGTTAGCAAACTGCTTCTTGAGGCAGAGGTTGTAACTCTGTGAGATGAACTCACAGATCAGAAAGAAGTTTTCAGAAAGCTTCTTTCACGTTTTGAACGGATGAAATTTCCTTTATCAGCGTAGGCCTCAATGTGATCCAAAGAAGCCCTTCTCAGATTCCTCAAAGACAGTGTTAATGGACTGCTCCACGAAACATAAGTGTAACTCTGTGAGATGAATTCACACATCACCAAGAAGTTTCTAAGAAAGCTTCTTTCTAGTTTTCATCTGTGGATATTCCTTTGTCACTGTAATGTTCATTGCGCTATGAAGTATCTAATTGCAGATTTCCAGAAAACTGTGCTAACAAACTGATCACTGAAGAGAAACGTGTAACTCTGTGAGTTGCATTCACACTTGGCAATGCAGTTTCTCAGAAAGCTTCTCTTTAGTTATTATGTGAGGATATTTCCTTTATCACCATGGGCCCCAATAGGCTCCCAAATAACTTTGCAGATTCCACGAAAAGAGTGTTAGCAAACTGCTTCTTGAGGCAGAGGTTGTAACTCTGTGAGATGAACTCACAGATCAGAAAGAAGTTTCTCAGAAAGCTTCTTTCACGTTTTGAACGGATGAAATTTCCTTTATCAGCGTAGGCCTCAATGTGATCCAAAGAAGCCCTTCTCAGATTCCTCAAAGACAGTGTTAATGGACTGCTCCACGAAACATAAGTGTAACTCTGTGAGATGAATTCACACATCACCAAGAAGTTTCTAAGAAAGCTTCTTTCTAGTTTTCATCTGTGGATATTTCCTTTGTAACTGTAATGTTCATTGCGCTATGAAGTATCTATTGCAGATTTCCAGAAAACTGTGCTAACAAACTGATCACTGAAGAGAAACGTGTAACTCTGTGAGTTGCATTCACACTTGGCAATGCAGTTTCTCAGAAAGCTTCTCTTTAGTTATTATGTGAGGATATTTCCTTTATCACCA
The DNA here is from genome assembly GCF_007565055.1 of Rhinopithecus roxellana. Taxonomy (NCBI): domain Eukaryota; kingdom Metazoa; phylum Chordata; class Mammalia; order Primates; family Cercopithecidae; genus Rhinopithecus; species Rhinopithecus roxellana. The sequence goes on along the minus strand of NW_022141732.1, from coordinate 6,985 downwards.
TGGGCCCCAATAGGCTCCCAAATATCACTTTGCAGATTCCACGAAAAGAGTGTTAGCAAACTGCTTCTTGAGGCAGAGGTTGTAACTCTGTGAGATGAACTCACAGATCAGAAAGAAGTTTCTCAGAAAGCTTCTTTCACGTTTTGAACGGATGAAATTTCCTTTATCAGCGTAGGCCTCAATGTGATCCAAAGAAGCCCTTCTCAGATTCCTCAAAGACAGTGTTAATGGACTGCTCCACGAAACATAAGTGTAACTCTGTGAGATGAATTCACACATCACCAAGAAGTTTCTAAGAAAGCTTCTTTCTAGTTTTCATCTGTGGATATTTCCTTTGTCACTGTAATGTTCATTGCGCTATGAAGTATCTATTGCAGATTTCCAGAAAACTGTGCTAACAAACTGATCACTGAAGAGAAACGTGTTACTCTGTGAGTTGCATTCACACTTGGCAATGCAGTTTCTCAGAAAGCTTCTCTTTAGTTATTATGTGAGGATATTTCCTTTATCACCATGGGCCCCAATAGGCTCCCAAATACTTTGCAGATTCCACGAAAAGAGTGTTAGCAAACTGCTTCTTGAGGCAGAGGTTGTAACTCTGTGAGATGAACTCACAGATCAGAAAGAAGTTTCTCAGAAAGCTTCTTTCACGTTTTGAACGGATGAAATTTCCTTTATCAGCGTAGGCCTCAATGTGATCCAAAGAAGCCCTTCTCAGATTCCTCAAAGACAGTGTTAATGGACTGCTCCACGAAACATAAGTGTAACTCTGTGAGATGAATTCACACATCACCAAGAAGTTTCTAAGAAAGCTTCTTTCTAGTTTTCATCTGTGGATATTTCCTTTGTCACTGTAATGTTCATTGCGCTATGAAGTATCTAATTGCAGATTTCCAGAAAACTGTGCTAACAAACTGATCACTGAAGAGAAACGTGTAACTCTGTGAGTTGCATTCAAACTTGGCAATGCAGTTTCTCAGAAAGCTTCTCTTTAGTTATTATGTGAGGATATTTCCTTTATCACCATGGGCCCCAATAGGCTCCCAAATATCACTTTGCAGATTCCACGAAAAGAGTGTTAGCAAACTGCTTCTTGAGGCAGAGGTTGTAACTCTGTGAGATGAACTCACAGATGAGAAAGAAGTTTCTCAGAAAGCTTCTTTCACGTTTTGAACGGATGAAATTTCCTTTATCAGCGTAGGCCTCAATGTGATCCAAAGAAGCCCTTCTCAGATTCCTCAAAGACAGTGTTAATGGACTGCTCCACGAAACATAAGTGTAACTCTGTGAGATGAATTCACACATCACCAAGAAGTTTCTAAGAAAGCTTCTTTCTAGTTTTCATCTGTGGATATTTCCTTTGTCACTGTAATGTTCATTGCGCTATGAAGTATCTAATTGCAGATTTCCAGAAAACTGTGCTAACAAACTGATCACTGAAGAGAAACGTGTAACTCTGTGAGTTGCATTCACACTTGGCAATGCAGTTTCTCAGAAAGCTTCTCTTTAGTTATTAGTGAGGATATTTCCTTTATCACCATGGGCCCCAATAGGCTCCCAAATATCACTTTGCAGATTCCACGAAAAGAGTGTTAGCAAACTGCTTCTTGAGGCAGAGGTTGTAACTCTGTGAGATGAACTCACAGATCAGAAAGAAGTTTCTCAGAAAGCTTCTTTCACGTTTTGAACGGATGAAATTTCCTTTATCAGCGTAGGCCTCAATGTGATCCAAAGAAGCCCTTCTCAGATTCCTCAAAGACAGTGTTAATGGACTGCTCCACGAAACATAAGTGTAACTCTGTGAGATGAATTCACACATCACCAAGAAGTTTCTAAGAAAGCTTCTTTCTAGTTTTCATCTGTGGATATTTCCTTTGTCACTGTAATGTTCATTGCGCTATGAAGTATCTCTTGCAGATTTCCAGAAAACTGTGCTAACAAACTGATCACTGAAGAGAAACGTGTAACTCTGTGAGTTGCATTCACACTTGGCAATGCAGTTTCTCAGAAAGCTTCTCTTTAGTTATTATGTGAGGATATTTCCTTTATCACCATGGGCCCCAATAGGCTCCCAAATATCACTTTGCAGATTCCACGAAAAGAGTGTTAGCAAACTGCTTCTTGAGGCAGAGGTTGTAACTCTGTGAGATGAACTCACAGATCAGAAAGAAGTTTCTCAGAAAGCTTCTTTCACGTTTTGAACGGATGAAATTTCCTTTATCAGCGTAGGCCTCAATGTGATCCAAAGAAGCCCTTCTCAGATTCCTCAAAGACAGTGTTAATGGACTGCTCCACGAAACATAAGTGTAACTCTGTGAGATGAATTCACACATCACCAAGAAGTTTTCAAAGAAAGCTTCTTTCTAGTTTTCATCTGTGGATATTTCCTTTGTCACTGTAATGTTCATTGCGCTATGAAGTATCTATTGCAGATTTCCAGAAAACTGTGCTAACAAACTGATCACTGAAGAGAAACGTGTTACTCTGTGAGTTGCATTCACACTTGGCAATGCAGTTTCTCAGAAAGCTTCTCTTTAGTTATTATGTGAGGATATTTCCTTTATCACCATGGGCCCCAATAGGCTCCCAAATATCACTTTGCAGATTCCACGAAAAGAGTGTTAGCAAACTGCTTCTTGAGGCAGAGGTTGTAACTCTGTGAGATGAACTCACAGATCAGAAAGAAGTTTCTCAGAAAGCTTCTTTCACGTTTTGAACGGATGAAATTTCCTTTATCAGCGTAGGCCTCAATGTGATCCAAAGAAGCCCTTCTCAGATTCCTCAAAGACAGTGTTAATGGACTGCTCCACGAAACATAAGTGTAACTCTGTGAGATGAATTCACACATCACCAAGAAGTTTCTAAGAAAGCTTCTTTCTAGTTTTCATCTGTGGATATTTCCTTGTCACTGTAATGTTCATTGCGCTATGAAGTACTCATTGCAGATTTCCAGAAAACTGTGCTAACAAACTGATCACTGAAGAGAAACGTGTAACTCTGTGAGTTGCATTCACACTTGGCAATGCAGTTTCTCAGAAAGCTTCTCTTTAGTTATTATGTGAGGATATTTCCTTTATCACCATGGGCCCCAATAGGCTCCCAAATATCACTTTGCAGATTCCACGAAAAGAGTGTTAGCAAACTGCTTCTTGAGGCAGAGGTTGTAACTCTGTGAGATGAACTCACAGATCAGAAAGAAGTTTCTCAGAAAGCTTCTTTCACCGTTTTGAACGGATGAAATTTCCTTTATCAGCGTAGGCCTCAATGTGATCCAAAGAAGCCCTTCTCAGATTCCTCAAAGACAGTGTTAATGGACTGCTCCACGAAACATAAGTGTAACTCTGTGAGATGAATTCACACATCACAAGAAGTTTCTAAGAAAGCTTCTTTCTAGTTTTCATCTGTGGATATTTCCTTTGTCACTGTAATGTTCATTGCGCTATGAAGTATCTATTGCAGATTTCCAGAAAACTGTGCTAACAAACTGATCACTGAAGAGAAACGTGTAACTCTGTGAGTTGCATTCACACTTGGCAATGCAGTTTCTCAGAAAGCTTCTCTTTAGTTATTATGTGAGGATATTTCCTTTATCACCATGGGCCCCAATAGGCTCCCAAATATCACTTTGCAGATTCCACGAAAGAGTGTTAGCAAACTGCTTCTTGAGGCAGAGGTTGTAACTCTGTGAGATGAACTCACAGATCAGAAAGAAGTTTCTCAGAAAGCTTCTTTCACGTTTTGAACGGATGAAATTTCCTTTATCAGCGTAGGCCTCAATGTGATCCAAAGAAGCCCTTCTCAGATTCCTCAAAGACAGTGTTAATGGACTGCTCCACGAAACATAAGTGTAACTCTGTGAGATGAATTCACACATCACCAAGAAGTTTCTAAGAAAGCTTCTTTCTAGTTTTCATCTGTGGATATTTCCTTTGTCACTGTAATGTTCATTGCGCTATGAAGTATCTAATTGCAGATTTCCAGAAAACTGTGCTAACAAACTGATCACTGAAGAGAAACGTGTAACTCTGTGAGTTGCATTCAACTTGGCAATGCAGTTTCTCAGAAAGCTTCTCTTTAGTTATTATGTGAGGATATTTCCTTTATCACCATGGGCCCCAATAGGCTCCCAAATATCACTTTGCAGATTCCACGAAAAGAGTGTTAGCAAACTGCTTCTTGAGGCAGAGGTTGTAACTCTGTGAGATGAACTCACAGATGAGAAGAAGTTTCTCAGAAAGCTTCTTTCACGTTTTGAACGGATGAAATTTCCTTTATCAGCGTAGGCCTCAATGTGATCCAAAGAAGCCCTTCTCAGATTCCTCAAAGACAGTGTTAATGGACTGCTCCACGAAACATAAGTGTAACTCTGTGAGATGAATTCACACATCACCAAGAAGTTTCTAAGAAAGCTTCTTTCTAGTTTTCATCTGTGGATATTTCCTTTGTCACTGTAATGTTCATTGCGCTATGAAGTATCTAATTGCAGATTTCCAGAAAACTGTGCTAACAAACTGATCACTGAAGAGAAACGTGTAACTCTGTGAGTTGCATTCACATACTTGGCAATGCAGTTTCTCAGAAAGCTTCTCTTTAGTTATTATGTGAGGATATTTCCTTTATCACCATGGGCCCCAATAGGCTCCCAAATATCACTTTGCAGATTCCACGAAAAGAGTGTTAGCAAACTGCTTCTTGAGGCAGAGGTTGTAACTCTGTGAGATGAACTCACAGATCAGAAAGAAGTTTCTCAGAAAGCTTCTTTCACGTTTTGAACGGATGAAATTTCCTTTATCAGCCTAGGCCTCAAGTGATCCAAGAAGCCCTTCTCAGATTCCTCAAAGACAGTGTAATGGACTGCTCCACGAAACATAAGTGTAACTCTGTGAGATGAATTCACACATCACCAAAAGTTTCTAAGAAAGCTTCTTTCTAGTTTTCATCTGTGGATATTTCCTTTGTCACTGTAATGTTCATTACGCTATGAAGTATCTAATTGCAGATTTCCAGAAAACTGTGCTAACAAACTGATCACTGAAGAGAAACGTGTAACTCTGTGTGAGTTGCATTCACACTTGGCAATGCAGTTTCTCAGAAAGCTTCTCTTAGTTAGTATGTGAGGATTTCCTTTATCACCATGGGCCTAATAGGCTCCCAAATATCACTTCAGATTCCACGAAAAGAGTGTTAGCAAACTGCTTCTTGAGGCAGAGGTTGTAACTCTGTGAGATGAACTCACAGATCAGAACGAAGTTTCTCAGAAAGCTTCTTTCTCATTTTTATTGGAAGATGTTTCCATTGCCCCCATTGTTTTCAAAGGGATCGGGAATATCTGTTCTCAGATTCCACCAAATAGGCCTAGGCACGGCCCCAACGACAACAGCTGCAACTTAGTGAGTTGATTCAACATCACAAAGCGGTTTCTCAGAAAGCTTCTTTCTTTAGTGAGACAGGGTTATTTTGGTCTTGGAGCGCCACCGTGTGTCCTATTGCAGATTCCGCGAAAATTCTGCTAGCAAGTTTCTCAGTGGAAACAATGATGGACATCTGTGGGCGAATTCACCAACAAGAAGTTTTTGAGAAGGCTTCTCTGCAGGTTGCTGAGGAGAGTTCCTTATTCAGCAGCGATTCAACGAGATCCAAGACATCACATCTGAGATTCCTCAAAATGAGTGCTAGGAAACTCCCCGAGAAAGGGTGATAGACACTGTGAAATGAATTCACATATCACAAACCCATTTCTCAGAAAGCTTGGTTCCGCTTTCTCTTGAAGGAGATATCCTTTCTCCTTCTATTCTTCAAAGCTATCGAAATATCACTTCTCAGAATCCACGGAAACAGCCCTAAGAAACGGATCCAAAAAACACGGCGTAACTCTGTGAGTTGCATTCACACATGGCAATGCAGTTTCTCAGAAAGCTTCTCTTTAGTTATTATGTGAGGATATTTCCTTTAATCACCATGGGCCCCAATAGGCTCCCAAATATCACTTGCAGATTCCACGAAAAGAGTGTTAGCAAACTGGCTTCTTGAGGCAGAGGTTGTAACTCTGTGAGATGAACTCACAGATCAGAAAGAAGTTTTTTCAGAAAGCTTCTTTCACGTTTTGAACGGATGAAATTTCCTTTATCAGCGTAGGCCTCAATGTGATCCAAAGAAGCCCTTCTCAGATTCCTCAAAGACAGTGTTAATGGACTGCTCCACGAAACATAAGTGTAACTCTGTGAGATGAATTCACACATCACCAAGAAGTTTCTAAGAAAGCTTCTTTCTAGTTTTCATCTGTGGATATTTCCTTTGTCACTGTAATGTTTCATTGCGCTATGAAGTATCTAATTGCAGATTTCCAGAAAACTGTGCTAACAAACTGATCACTGAAGAGAAACGGTAACTCTGTGAGTTGCATTCACACTGGCAATGCAGTTTCTCAGAAAGCTTCTCTTTAGTTATTATGTGAGGATATTTCCTTTATCACCATGGGCCCCAATAGGCTCCCAAATATCACTTTGCAGATTCCACGAAAAGAGTGTTAGCAAACTGCTTCTTGAGGCAGAGGTTGTAACTCTGTGAGATGAACTCACAGATCAGAAAGAAGTTTCTCAGAAAGCTTCTTTCACGTTTTGAACGGATGAAATTTCCTTTATCAGCGTAGGCCTCAATGTGATCCAAAGAAGCCCTTCTCAGATTCCTCAAAGACAGTGTTAATGGACTGCTCCACGAAACATAAGTGTAACTCTGTGAGATGAATTCACACATCACCAAGAAGTTTCTAAGAAAGCTTCTTTCTAGTTTTCATCTCTGGATATTTCCTTTTTCACTGTAATGTTCATTGCGCTATGAAGTATCTAATTGCAGATTTCCAGAAAACTGTGCTAACAAACTGATCACTGAAGAGAAACGTGTAACTCTGTGGGTTGCATTCACACTTGGCAATGCAGTTTCTCAGAAAGCTTCTCTTTAGTTATTATGTGAGGATATTTCCTTTATC
>NW_022141731.1:0-7102 GCF_007565055.1 Rhinopithecus roxellana | reverse complement strand
CTAAAGAGAAGCTTTCTGAGAAACTGCATTGCCAAGTGTGAATGCAACCCACAGAGTTACACGTTTCTCTTCAGTGATCAGTTTGTTAGCACAGTTTTCTGGAAATCTGCAATTAGATACTTCATAGCGCAATGAACATTACAGTGAAAAAGGAAATATCCAGAGATGAAAACTAGAAAGAAGCTTTCTTAGAAACTTCTTGGTGATGTGTGAATTCATCTCACAGAGTTACACTTATGTTTCGTGGAGCAGTCCATTAACACTGTCTTTGAGGAATCTGAGAAGGGCTTCTTTGGATCACATTGAGGCCTACGCTGATAAAGGAAATTTCATCCGTTCAAAACGTGAAAGAAGCTTTCTGAGAAACTTCTTTCTGATCTGTGAGTTCATCTCACAGAGTTACAACCTCTGCCTCAAGAAGCAGTTTGCTAACACTCTTTTCGTGGAATCTGCAAAGTGATATTTGGGAGCCTATTGGGGCCCATGGTGATAAAGGAAATATCCTCACATAATAACTAAAGAGAAGCTTTCTGAGAAACTGCATTGCCAAGTGTGAATGCAACCCACAGAGTTACACGTTTCTCTTCAGTGATCAGTTTGTTAGCACAGTTTTCTGGAAATCTGCAATTAGATACTTCATAGCGCAATGAACATTACAGTGAAAAAGGAAATATCCAGAGATGAAAACTAGAAAGAAGCTTTCTTAGAAACTTCTTGGTGATGTGTGAATTCATCTCACAGAGTTACACTTATGTTTCGTGGAGCAGTCCATTAACACTGTCTTTGAGGAATCTGAGAAGGGCTTCTTTGGATCACATTGAGGCCTACGCTGATAAAGGAAATTTCATCCGTTCAAAACGTGAAAGAAGCTTTCTGAGAAACTTCTTTCTGATCTGTGAGTTCATCTCACAGAGTTACAACCTCTGCCTCAAGAAGCAGTTTGCTAACACTCTTTTCGTGGAATCTGCAAAGTGATATTTGGGAGCCTATTGGGGCCCATGGTGATAAAGGAAATATCCTCACATAATAACTAAAGAGAAGCTTTCTGAGAAACTGCATTGCCATGTGTGAATGCAACTCACAGACTTACGCCAGTGTTCTTTGGAGCCGTTTCTTTGGACTGTTTCCGTGGATTCTGAGAAGTGATATTTCAGATAGCTTTGAAGAATAGAAGGAGAAAGGAAATATCCTTCAAGAGAAAGCGGAACCAAGCTTTGTGAGAAACTGCTTTGTGATATGTGAATTCATTTCACAGTGTTCTATCACCCGTTCTCGGGGGAGTTTCCTAGCACTCATTTTGAGGAATCTCAGATGTGATGTCTTGGATATCGTTGAATCGCAAGCTGAATAAGGAACTATCCTCAGAGAAACCTGCAGAGAAGGCTTCTCAAAACTTCTTTGTTGTGGGTGAATTCAGCCCACGATGTCCATCATTGTTTCCACTGAGAAACTCGCTAGCAGAATTTTCGCAGAATCTGCAATAGGACACACGGTGGCGCTCCAAGACCACAAATAACCTCGTCTTACTAAAGAAAGAAGCTTTCTGAGAAACGCTATGTGATGTGTGAATTCAACTCACTAAGTTGCAGCGGTATTTCGTGGGGCCGTGGCCTAGGCCTATTTGTGTGGAATCTGAGAACAGATATTCCCGATCCCTTTGAAAACAATGGGGCCAATGGAAACATCTTCCAATAAAAATGAGAAAGAAGCTTTCTGAGAAACTTCTTTCTGATCTGTGAGTTCATCTCACAGAGTTACAACCTCTGCCTCAAGAAGCAGTTTGCTAACACTCTTTTCGTGGAATCTGCAAAGTGATATTTGGGAGCCTATTGGGGCCCATGGTGATAAAGGAAATATCCTCACATAATAACTAAAGAGAAGCTTTCTGAGAAACTGCATTGCCAAGTGTGAATGCAACCCACAGAGTTACACGTTTCTCTTCAGTGATCAGTTTGTTAGCACAGTTTTCTGGAAATCTGCAATTAGATACTTCATAGCGCAATGAACATTACAGTGACAAAGGAAATATCCACAGATGAAAACTAGAAAGAAGCTTTCTTAGAAACTTCTTGGTGATGTGTGAATTCATCTCACAGAGTTACACTTATGTTTCGTGGAGCAGTCCGTTAACACTGTCTTTGAGGATTCTGAGAAGGGCTTCTTTAGACCACTTTGAGGCCTACGCTGATAAAGGAAATTTCATCCGTTCAAACGTGAAAGAAGCTTTCTGAGAAACTTCTTTCTGATCTGTGAGTTCATCTCACAGAGTTACAACCTCTGCCTCAAGAAGCAGTTTGCTAACACTCTTTTCGTGGAATCTGCAAAGTGATATTTGGGAGCCTATTGGGGCCCATGGTGATAAAGGAAATATCCTCACATAATAACTAAAGAGAAGCTTTCTGAGAAACTGCATTGCCATGTGTGAATGCAATCACAGAGTTACACGTTTCTCTTCTGTGATCAGTTTGTTAGCACAGTTTTCTGGAAATCTGCAATTAGATACTTCATAGCGCAATGAACATTACAGTGACAAATGAAATATCCACAAATGAAAACTAGAAAGAAGCTTTCTTAGAAACTTCTTGGTGATGTGTGAATTCATCTCACAGAGTTACACTTATGTTTCGTGGAGCAGTCCATTAACACTGTCATTGAGGAATCTGAGAAGGGCTTCTTTGGATCACATTGAGGCCTACGCTGATAAAGGAAATTTCATCCGTTCAAAACGTGAAGGAAGCTTTCTCAGAAACTTCTTTCTGATCTGTGAGTTCATCTCACAGAGTTACAACCTCTGCCTCAAGAAGCAGTTTCCTAACACTCTTTTCGTGGAATCTGCAAAGTGATATTTGGGAGCCTATTGGGGCCCATGGTGATAAAGGAAATATCCTCACATAATAACTAAGGAGAAGCTTTCTGAGAAACTGCATTGCCGTGTGTGAATGCAACTCACAGAGTTACACGTTTCTCTTCAGTGATCAGTTTGTTAGCACAGTTTTCTGGAAATCTGCAATTAGATACTTCATAGCGCAATGAACATAACAGTGACAAATGAAATGTCCAGAGATGAAAACTAGAAAGAAGCTTTCTTAGAAACTTCTTGGTGATGTGTGAATTCATCTCACAGAGTTACACTTATGTTTCGTGGAGCAGTCCATTAACACTGTCTTTGAGGAATCTGAGAAGGGCTTCTTTGGATCATATTGAGGCCTACGCTGATAAAGGAAATTTCATCCGTTCAAAACGTGAAAGAAGCTTTCTGAGAAACTTCTTTCTGATCTGTGAGTTCATCTCACAGAGTTACAACCTCTGCCTCAAGAAGCAGTTTGCTAACACTCTTTTCGTGGAATCTGCAAAGTGATATTTGGGAGCCTATTGGGGCCCATGGTAATAAAGGAAATATCCTCACATAATAACTAAAGAGAAGCTTTCTGAGAAACTGCATTGCCATGTGTGAATGCAACTCACAGACTTACGCCAGTGTTCTTTGGAGCCGTTTCTTTGGACTGTTTCCGTGGATTCTGAGAAGTGATATTTCAGATAGCTTTGAAGAATAGAAGGAGAAAGGAAATATCCTTCAAGAGAAAGCGGAACCAAGCTTTGTGAGAAACTGCTTTGTGATATGTGAATTCATTTCACAGTGTTCTATCACCCGTTCTCGGGGGAGTTTCCTAGCACTCATTTTGAGGAATCTCAGATGTGATGTCTTGGATATCGTTGAATCGCATGCTGAATAAGGAACTATCCTCAGAGAAACCTGCAGAGAAGGCTTCTCAAAAACTTCTTTGTTGTGGGTGAATTCAGCCCACAGATGTCCATCATTGTTTCCACTGAGAAACTCGCTAGCAGAATTTTCGCAGAATCTGCAATAGGACACACGGTGGCGCTCCAAGACCACAAATAACCTCGTCTTACTAAAGAAAGAAGCTTTCTGAGAAACGCTATGTGATGTGTGAATTCAACTCACTAAGTTGCAGCGGTATTTCGTGGGGCCGTGGCCTAGGCCTATTTGTGTGGAATCTGAGAACAGATATTCCCGATCCCTTTGAAAACAATGGGGCCAATGGAAACATCTTCCAATAAAAATGAGAAAGAAGCTTTCTGAGAAACTTCTTTCTGATCTGTGAGTTCATCTCACAGAGTTACAACCTCTGCCTCAAGAAGCAGTTTGCTAACACTCTTTTCGTGGAATCTGCAAAGTGATATTTGGGAGCCTATTGGGGCCCATGGTGATAAAGGAAATATCCTCACATAACTAAGAGAAGCTTTCTGAGAAACTGCATTGCCGTGTGTGAATGCAACTCACAGAGTTACACGTTTCTCTTCAGTGATCAGTTTGTTAGCACAGTTTTCTGGAAATCTGCAATTAGATACTTCATAGCGCAATGAACATACAGTGACAAATGAAATATCCACAAATGAAAACTAGAAAGAAGCTTTCTTAGAAACTTCTTGGTGATGTGTGAATTCATCTCACAGAGTTACACTTATGTTTCGTGGAGCAGTCCATTAACACTGTCTTTGAGGAATCTGAGAAGGGCTTCTTTGGATCATTGAGGCCTACGCTGATAAAGGAAATTTCATCCGTTCAAAACGTGAAAGAAGCTTTCTGAGAAACTTCTTTCTGATCTGTGAGTTCATCTCACAGAGTTACAACCTCTGCCTCAAGAAGCAGTTTGCTAACACTCTTTTCGTGGAATCTGCAAAGTGATATTTGGGAGCCTATTGGGGCCCATGGTAATAAAGGAAATATCCTCACATAATAACTAAAGAGAAGCTTTCTGAGAAACTGCATTGCCATGTGTGAATGCAACTCACAGACTTACGCCAGTGTCTTTGGAGCCGTTTCTTTGGACTCTTTCCGTGGATTCTGAGAAGTGATATTTCAGATAGCTTTGAAGAATAGAAGGAGAAAGGAAATATCCTTCAAGAGAAAGCGGAACCAAGCTTTGTGAGAAACTGCTTTGTGATATGTGAATTCATTTCACAGTGTTCTATCACCCGTTCTCGGGGGAGTTTCCTAGCACTCATTTTGAGGAATCTCAGATGTGATGTCTTGGATATCGTTGAATCGCATGCTGAATAAGGAACTATCCTCAGAGAAACCTGCAGAGAAGGCTTCTCAAAAACTTCTTTGTTGTGGGTGAATTCAGCCCACAGATGTCCATCATTGTTTCCACTGAGAAACTCGCTAGCAGAATTTTCGCAGAATCTGCAATAGGACACACGGTGGCGCGCTCGAAGACCACAAATAACCTCGTCTTACTAAAGAAAGAAGCTTTCTGAGAAACGCTATGTGATGTGTGAATTCAACTCACTAAGTTGCAGCGGTATTTCGTGGGGCCGTGGCCTAGGCCTATTTGTGTGGAATCTGAGAACAGATATTCCCGATCCCTTTGAAAACAATGGGGCCAATGGAAACATCTTCCAATAAAAATGAGAAAGAAGCTTTCTGAGAAACTTCTTTCTGATCTGTGAGTTCATCTCACAGAGTTACAACCTCTGCCTCAAGAAGCAGTTTGCTAACACTCTTTTCGTGGAATCTGCAAAGTGATATTTGGGAGCCTATTGGGGCCCATGGTGATAAAGGAAATATCCTCACATAATAACTAAAGAGAAGCTTTCTGAGAAACTGCATTGCCATGTGTGAATGCAATTCACAGAGTTACACGTTTCTCTTCAGTGATCAGTTTGTTAGCACAGTTTTCTGGAAATCTGCAATTAGATACTTCATAGCGCAATGAACATTACAGTGACAAAGGAAATATCCACAAATGAAAACTAGAAAGAAGCTTTCTTAGAAACTTCTTGGTGATGTGTGAATTCATCTCACAGAGTTACACTTATGTTTCGTGGAGCAGTCCATTAACACTGTCTTTGAGGAATCTGAGAAGGGCTTCTTTGGATCACATTGAGGCCTACGCTGATAAAGGAAATTTCATCCGTTCAAAACGTGAAGGAAGCTTTCTGAGAAACTTCTTTCTGATCTGTGAGTTCATCTCACAGAGTTACAACCTCTGCCTCAAGAAGCAGTTTGCTAACACTCTTTTCGTGGAATCTGCAAAGTGATATTTGGGAGCCTATTGGGGCCCATGGTGATAAAGGAAATATCCTCACATAATAACTGAGGAGAAGCTTTCTGAGAAACTGCATTGCCGTGTGTGAATGCAACTCACAGAGTTACACGATTCTCTTCAGTGATCAGTTTGTTAGCACAGTTTTCTGGAAATCTGCAATTAGATACTTCATAGCGCAATGAACATACAGTGACAAATGAAATATCCAAATGAAAACTAGAAAGAAGCTTTCTTAGAAACTTCTTGGTGATGTGTGAATTCATCTCACAGAGTTACACTTATGTTTCGTGGAGCAGTCCATTAACACTGTCTTTGAGGAATCTGAGAAGGGCTTCTTTGGATCATATTGAGGCCTACGCTGATAAAGGAAATTTCATCCGTTCAAAACGTGAAAGAAGCTTTCTGAGAAACTTCTTTCTGATCTGTGAGTTCATCTCACAGAGTTACAACCTCTGCCTCAAGAAGCAGTTTGCTAACACTCTTTTCGTGGAATCTGCAAAGTGATATTTGGGAGCCTATTGGGGCCCATGGTAATAAAGGAAATATCCTCACATAATAACTAAAGAGAAGCTTTCTGAGAAACTGCATTGCCATGTGTGAATGCAACTCACAGACTTACGCCAGTGTTCTTTGGAGCCGTTCTTTGGACTGTTTCCGTGGATTCTGAGAAGTGATATTTCAGATAGCTTTGAAGAATAGAAGGAGAAAGGAAATATCCTTCAAGAGAAAGCGGAACCAAGCTTTGTGAGAAACTGCTTTGTGATATGTGAATTCATTTCACAGTGTTCTATCACCCGTTCTCGGGGGAGTTTCCTAGCACTCATTTTGAGGAATCTCAGATGTGATGTCTTGGATATCGTTGAATCGCATGCTGAATAAGGAACTATCCTCAGAGAAACCTGCAGAGAAGGCTTCTCAAAAACTTCTTTGTTGTGGGTGAATTCAGCCCACAGATGTCCATCATTGTTTCCACTGAGAAACTCGCTAGCAGAATTTTCGCAGAATCTGCAATAGGACACACGGTGGCG
>NW_022141730.1:0-68043 GCF_007565055.1 Rhinopithecus roxellana | reverse complement strand
GGGGCGGGGGACCCGCCCCCCCGCGATCCGGGGCCGCCAGCCGCCGCCACGCCACGCCCCCCCGGCGGCTGGCGGGCCCCCATCGCCGGGGGGCGGGGGACCCGCCCCCCCGCGATCCGGGGCCGCCAGCCGCCGCCACGCCACGCCCCCCCGGCGGCTGGCGGCCCCCATCGCCGGGGGGCGGGGGACCCGCCCCCCCGCGATCCGGGGCCGCCAGCCGCCGCCACGCCACGCCCCCCCGGCGGCTGGCGGCCCCCATCGCCGGGGGGCGGGGGACCCGCCCCCCCGCGATCCGGGGCCGCCAGCCGCCGCCACGCCACGCCCCCCCGGCGGCTGGCGGACCCCCATCGCCGGGGGGCGGGGGACCCGCCCCCCCGCGATCCGGGGCCGCCAGCCGCCGCCACGCCACGCCCCCCCGGCGGCTGGCGGACCCCCATCGCCGGGGGGCGGGGGACCCGCCCCCCCGCGATCCGGGGCCGCCAGCCGCCGCCACGCCACGCCCCCCCGGCGGCTGGCGGCCCCCATCGCCGGGGGGCGGGGGACCCGCCCCCCCGCGATCCGGGGCCGCCAGCCGCCGCCACGCCACGCCCCCCCGGCGGCTGGCGGCCCCCATCGCCGGGGGCGGGGGACCCGCCCCCCCGCGATCCGGGGCCGCCAGCCGCCGCCACGCCACGCCCCCCGGCGGCTGGCGGCCCCCATCGCCGGGGGGCGGGGGACCCCGCCCCCCGCGATTCCGGGGCCGCCAGCCTCCGCCACACGCCACTCCCCCCCGGCGGCTGGCGGGCCCCCATGCCGGGGGGCGGGGGACCCAGCCCCCCGCGATCCGGGCCGCCAGCCGCCGCCACGCCACGCCCCCCCCGGCGGCTGGCGGGACCCCATGCGCCGGGGGGCGGGGGACCCGCCCCCCCGCGATCCGGGGGCCGCCAGCCGCCGCCACGCCACGCCCCCCCCCCGGCGGCTGGCGGGCCCCCATCGCCGGGGGCGGGGGACCCGCCCCCCGCGATCCGGGGCCGCCAGCCGCCGCCACGCCACGCCCCCCCGGCGGCTGGCGGCCCCCATCGCCGGGGGGCGGGGGACCCGCCCCCCCGCGATCCGGGGCCGCCAGCCGCCGCCCACGCCACGCCCCCCCGGCGGCTGGCGGCCCCCATCGCCGGGGGGCGGGGGACCCGCCCCCCCGCGATCCGGGGCCGCCAGCCGCCGCCACGCCACGCCCCCCCGGCGGCTGGCGGGACCCCCATCGCCGGGGGGCGGGGGACCCGCCCCCCCGCGATCCGGGGCCGCCAGCCGCCGCCACGCCACGCCCCCCCCGGCGGCTGGCGGGCCCCCATCGCCGGGGGGCGGGGGACCCGCCCCCCCGCGATCCGGGGCCGCCAGCCGCCGCCACGCCACGCCCCCCCGGCGGCTGGCGGGCCCCCATCGCCGGGGGGCGGGGGACCCGCCCCCCCGCGATCCGGGGCCGCCAGCCGCCGCCACGCCACGCCCCCCCGGCGGCTGGCGGACCCCCATCGCCGGGGGGCGGGGGACCCGCCCCCCCGCGATCCGGGGCCGCCAGCCGCCGCCACGCCACGCCCCCCCGGCGGCTGGCGGACCCCCATCGCCGGGGGGCGGGGGACCCGCCCCCCCGCGATCCGGGGCCGCCAGCCGCCGCCACGCCACGCCCCCCCCGGCGGCTGGCGGGCCCCCATCGCCGGGGGGCGGGGGACCCGCCCCCCCGCGATCCGGGGCCGCCAGCCGCCGCCACGCCACGCCCCCCCGGCGGCTGGCGGGCCCCCATCGCCGGGGGGCGGGGGACCCGCCCCCCCGCGATCCGGGGCCGCCAGCCGCCGCCACGCCACGTCCATATTGGGAAGCATATCGCAATCTTACTCCTAAAGATTAATTACATTATCCCAGGTGTGGGTCTACTCCCAGCCATATTGCCTGTCTATATTACCTTTTGGACGGAAATGTGTAGCAATATCATTGGGTGAGTGTACATCTTTTGTGATGTTTTACGTAGTAACATACTCCCCCTGGTGGATATCAGCAACAATCAACTAATTATTAATATTAATAAATATATTAAATATTAATACTAATAATCGATATTAATGATCACAATAAACTTCATAAAAATTTATGGGGGATTAACATGTAAACGATTTGGAATGGGAATTAATATTAATTTCACCATTAACTTTCAAATCATGATATCCGCCATGAATGTTATTAAATCAAAACAAAGACATGCGGGTAAGAAAATTATGAATAGTATTAGGGACTAATAATATTGTTCATTAACATTAATATTAATTAATACTAAGAATGCATAATTAGGTACTTAAAATAATGAAAATTAGTAATGGTATCCTATTATTACTACCATTGAGAATTATTACAATCGATTATTGATGTGTAATAACTATACTATTACTCGGAATACCAGAGGCAGTGTACACCTACTTCTGGGCCCCAAGACGCTGACACATCACGGCCCCCACGACTGGGGGCTTCCATCGCTGGGGGGCGGAGGAACCGCCACCCCGCGATCCGGGGCCGCCAGTCGCCGCCACGCCACGCCCCCCCGGCGGCTGGCGGACCCCCATCGCCGGGGTTCGGGGGACCCGCCCCCCCGCGATCCGGGGCCGCCAGCCGCCGCCACGCCACCCCCCGCCGGCGGCTGGCGGACCCCCATCGCCGGGGGGCGGGGGACCCGCCCCCCCGCGATCCGGGGCCGCCAGCCGCCGCCACGCCACGCCCCCCCGGCGGCTGGCGGACCCCCATCGCCGGGGGGCGGGGGACCCGCCCCCCCGAGATCCGGGGCCGCCAGCCGCCGCCACGCCACGCCCCCCCCGGCGGCTGGCGGACCCCCATCGCCGGGGGGCGGGGGACCCGCCCCCCCGCGATCCGGGGCCGCCAGCCGCCGCCACGCCACGCCCCCCCGGCGGCTGGCGGACCCCCATCGCCGGGGGGCGGGGGACCGGCCCCCCCGCGATCCGGGGCCGCCAGCCGCCGCCACGCCACGCCCCCCCGGCGGCTGGCGGACCCCCATCGCCGGGGGGCGGGGGACCCGCCCCCCCGCGATCCGGGGCCGCCAGCCGCCGCCACGCCACGCCCCCCCGGCGGCTGGCGGGCCCCCATCGCCGGGGGCGGGGGACCCGCCCCCCCGCGGTCCGGGGCCGCCAGCCGCCGCCACGCCACGCCCCCCCGGCGGCTGGCGGACCCCCATCGCCGGGGGGCGGGGGACCCGCCCCCCCGCGATCCGGGGCCGCCAGCCGCCGCCACGCCACGTCCATATTGGGAAGCATATCGCAATCTTACTCCTAAAGATTAATTACATTATCCCAGGTGTGGGTCTACTCCCAGCCATATTGCCTGTCTATATTACCTTTTGGACGGAAATGTGTAGCAATATCATTGGGTGAGTGTACATCTTTTGTGATGTTTTACGTAGTAACATACTCCCCCTGGTGGATATCAGCAACAATCAACTAATTATTAATATTAATAAATATATTAAATATTAATACTAATAATCGATATTAATGATCACAATCAACTTCATAAAAATTTATGGGGGATTAACATGTAAACGATTTGGAATGGGAATTAATATTAATTTCACCATTAACTTTCAAATCATGATATCCGCCATGAATGTTATTAAATCAAAACAAAGACATGCGGGTAAGAAAATTATGAATAGTATTAGGGACTAATAATATTGTTCATTAACATTAATATTAATTAATACTAAGAATGCATAATTAGGTACTTAAAATAATGAAAATTAGTAATGGTATCCTATTATTACTACCATTGAGAATTATTACAATCGATTATTGATGTGTAATAACTATACTATTACTCGGAATACCACAGGCAGTGTACACCTACTTGTGGGCCCCAAGACGCTGACACATCACGGCCCCCACGACTGGGGGCTTCCATCGCTGGGGGGCGGAGGAACCGCCACCCCGCGATCCGGGGCCGCCAGTCGCCGCCACGCCACGCCCCCCCGGCGGCTGGCGGACCCCCATCGCCGGGGGGCGGGGGACCCGCCCCCCCGCGATCCGGGGCCGCCAGCCGCCGCCACGCCACCCCCCGCCGGCGGCTGGCGGACCCCCATCGCCGGGGGGCGGGGGACCCGCCCCCCCGCGATCCGGGGCCGCCAGCCGCCGCCTCGCCACGCCCCCCCGGCGGCTGGCGGACCCCCATCGCCGGGGGGCGGGGGACCCGCCCCCCCGCGATCCGGGGCCGCCAGCCGCCGCCACGCCACGTCCATATTGGGAAGCATATCGCAATCTTACTCCTAAAGATTAATTACATTATCCCAGGTGTGGGTCTACTCCCAGCCATATTGCCTGTCTATATTACCTTTTGGACGGAAATGTGTAGCAATATCATTGGGTGAGTGTACATCTTTTGTGATGTTTTACGTAGTAACATACTCCCCCTGGTGGATATCAGCAACAATCAACTAATTATTAATATTAATAAATATATTAAATATTAATACTAATAATCGATATTAATGATCACAATAAACTTCATAAAAATTTATGGGGGATTAAAATGTAAACGATTTGGAATGGGAATTAATATTAATTTCACCATTAACTTTCAAATCATGATATCCGCCATGAATGTTATTAAATCAAAACAAAGACATGCGGGTAAGAAAATTATGAATAGTATTAGGGACTAATAATATTGTTCATTAACATTAATATTAATTAATACTAAGAATGCATAATTAGGTACTTAAAATAATGAAAATTAGTAATGGTATCCTATTATTACTACCATTGAGAATTATTACAATCGATTATTGATGTGTAATAACTATACTATTACTCGGAATACCACAGGCAGTGTACACCTACTTGTGGGCCCCAAGACGCTGACACATCACGGCCCCCACGACTGGGGGCTTCCATCGCTGGGGGGCGGAGGAACCGCCACCCCGCGATCCGGGGCCGCCAGTCGCCGCCACGCCACGCCCCCCCGGCGGCTGGCGGACCCCCATCGCCGGGGGGCGGGGGACCCGCCCCCCCGCGATCCGGGGCCTCCAGCCGCCGCCACGCCACCCCCCGCCGGCGGCTGGCGGACCCCCATCGCCGGGGGGCGGGGGACCCGCCCCCCCCGCGATCCGGGGCCGCCAGCCGCCGCCACGCCACGCCCCCCCGGCGGCTGGCGGACCCCCATCGCCGGGGGGCGGGGGACCCGCCCCCCCCGCGATCCGGGGCCGCCAGCCGCTGCCACGCCACCCCCCGCCGGCGGCTGGCGGACCCCCATCGCCGGGGGGCGGGGGACCCGCCCCCACGCGATCCGGGGCCGCCAGCCGCCGCCACGCCACCCCCCGCCGGCGGCTGGCGGGCCCCCATCGCCGGGGGGCGGGGGACCCGCCCCCCCCGCGATCCGGGGCCGCCAGCCGCCGCCACGCCACGCCCCCCCGGCGGCTGGCGGACCCCCATCGCCGGGGGGCGGGGGACCCGCCCCCCCCGCGATCCGGGGCCGCCAGCCGCCGCCACGCCACGCCCCCGCCGGCGGCTGGCGGACCCCCATCGCCGGGGGGCGGGGGACCCGCCCCCACGCGATCCGGGGCCGCCAGCCGCCGCCACGCCACCCCCCCGCCGGCGGCTGGCGGGCCCCCATCGCCGGGGGGCGGGGGACCCGCCCCCCCGCGATCCGGGGCCGCCAGCCGCCGCCACGCCACGCCCCCCCGGCGGCTGGCGGGCCCCCATCGCCGGGGGGCGGGGGACCCGCCCCCCCGCGATCCGGGGCCGCCAGCCGCCGCCACGCCACCCCCCGCCGGCGGCTGGCGGGCCCCCATCGCCGGGGGGCGGGGGACCCGCCCCCCCGCGATCCGGGGCCGCCAGCCGCCGCCACGCCACCCCCCGCCGGCGGCTGGCGGGCCCCCATCGCCGGGGTGCGGGGGACCCGCCCCTCCGCGATCCGGGGCCGCCAGCCGCCGCCACGCCACGCCCCCCCGGCGGCTGGCGGGCCCCCATCGCCGGGGGGCGGGGGACCCGCCCCCCCGCGTTCCGGGGCCGCCAGCCGCCGCCACGCCACGCCCCCGCCGGCGGCTGGCGGGCCCCCATCGCCGGGGGGCGGGGGACCCGCCCCCCCGCGATCCGGGGCCGCCAGCCGCCGCCACGCCACGCCCCCCGGCGGCTGGCGGGCCCCCATCGCCGGGGGGCGGGGGACCCGCCCCCCCGCGATCCGGGGCCGCCAGCCGCCGCCACGCCACGGAAGTATATCGCAATCTTACTCCTAAAGATTAATTACATTATCCCAGGTGTGGGTCTACTCCCAGCCATATTGCCAGTCTATATTACCTTTTGGACGGAAATGTGTAGCAATATCATTGGGTGAGTGTACTTCTTTTGTGATGTTTTAAGTAGTAACATATTCCCCCTGGTGGATATCAGCATCAACTAATTATTAATATTAATAAATATATTAAATATTAATACTAATAATCGATATTAATGATCACAATAAACTTCATAAAAATTTATGGGGGATTAAAATGTAAACGATTTGGAATGGGAATTAATATTAATTTCACCATTAACTTCAAATCATGATATCCGCCATGAATGTTATTAAATCAAAACAAAGACATGAGGGTAAGAAAATTATGAATAGTATTAGGGACTAATAATATTGTTCATTAACATTAATATTAATTAATACTAAGAATGCATAATTAGGTACTTAAAATAATGAAAATTAGTAATGGTATCCTATTATTACTACCATTGAGAATTATTACAATCGATTATTGATGTGTAATAACTATACTATTACTCGGAATACCCCAGACAGTGTACACCTACTTGTGGGCCCCAAGACGCTGACACATCACGGCCCCCACGACTGGGGGCTTCCATCGCCGGGGGGCGGAGGAACCGCCCCCCCGCGATCCGGGGCCGCCAGCCGCCGCCACGCCACGCCCCCCCGGCGGCCGGCGGGCCCCCATCGCCGGGGGGCGGGGGACACGCCACCCCGCGATCCGGGGCCGCCAGCCGCCGCCACGCCACGCCCCCCCGGCGGCTGGCGGACCCCCTTCGCCGGGGGGCCGGGGACCCGCCCCCCCGCGATCCGTGGCCGCCAGCCGCCGCCACGCCACGCCCCCCCGGCGGCTGGCGGACCCCCATCGCCGGGGGGCGGGGGACCCGCCCCCCCGCCATCCGGGGCCGCCAGCCGCCGCCACGCCACGCCCCCCCGGCGGCTGGCGGACCCCCATCGCCGGGGGGCGGGGGACCCGCCCCCCGCGATCCGGGGCCGCCAGCCGCCGCCACGCCACGCCCATATTGGGAAGCATATCGCAATCTTACTCCTAAAGATTAATTACATTATCCCAGGTGTGGGTCTACTCCCAGCCATATTGCCTGTCTATATTACCTTTTGGACGGAAATGTGTAGCAATATCACTGGGTGAGTGTACATCTTTTGTGATGTTTTAAGCAGTAACATACTCCCCCTCGTGGATATCAGCAACAATCAACTAATTATTAATATTAATAAATATATTAAATATTAATACTAATAATCGATATTAATGATCACAATAAACTTCATAAAAATTTATGGGGGATTAAAATGTAAACGATTTGGAATGGGAATTAATATTAATTTCACCATTAACTTTCAAATCATGATATCCGCCATGAATGTTATTAAATCAAAACAAAGACATGCGGGTAAGAAAATTATGAATAGTATTAGGGACTAATAATATTGTTCATTAACATTAATATTAATTAATACTAAGAATGCATAATTAGGTACTTAAAATAATGAAAATTAGTAATGGTATCCTATTATTACTACCATTGAGAATTATTACAATCGATTATTGATGTGTAATAACTATACTATTACACGGAATACCACAGGCAGTGTACACCTACTTGTGGGCCCCAAGACGCTGACACATCACGGCCCCCACGACTGGGGGCTTCCATCGCTGGGGGGCGGAGGAACCGCCACCCCGCCATCCGGGGCCGCCAGTCGCCGCCACGCCACGCCCCGCGGGCGGCTGGCGGACCCCTAACGCCGGGGGGCGGGGGACCGGCCCCCCCGCGATCCGGGGCCGCCAGCCGCCGCCACGCCACGCCCCCCCGGCGGCTTTCGGACCCCCATCGCCGGGGGGCGGGGGACCCGCCCCCCCGCGATCCGGGGCCGCCAGCCGCCGCCACGCCACGCCCCCCCGGCGGCTGGCGGACCCCCATCGCCGGGGGGCGGGGGACCCGCCCCCCCGCGATCCGGGGCCGCCAGCCGCCGCCACGCCACGCCCCCCCGGCGGCTGGCGGACCCCCATCGCCGGGGGGCGGGGGACCGCCCCCCCGCGATCCGGGGCCGCCAGCCGCCGCCACGCCACGCCCCCCCGGCGGCTGGCGGACCCCCATCGCCGGGGGGCGGGGGACCCGCCCCCCCGCGATCCGGGGCCGCCAGCCGCCGCCACGCCACGCCCCCCCGGCGGCTGGCGGGACCCCCATCGCCGGGGGGCGGGGGACCCGCCCCCCCGCGATCCGGGGCCGCCAGCCGCCGCCACGCCACGCCCCCCCGGCGGCTGGCGGACCCCCATCGCCGGGGGGCGGGGGACCCGCCCCCCCGCGATCCGGGGCCGCCAGCCGCCGCCACGCCACGCCCCCCCGGCGGCTGGCGGGCCCCCATCGCCGGGGGGCGGGGGACCCGCCCCCCCGCGATCCGGGGCCGCCAGCCGCCGCCACGCCACGCCCCCCCGGCGGCTGGCGGGCCCCCATCGCCGGGGGGCGGGGGACCCGCCCCCCCGCGATCCGGGGCCGCCAGCCGCCGCCACGCCACGCCCCCCCGGCGGCTGGCGGGCCCCCATCGCCGGGGGGCGGGGGACCCGCCCCCCCGCGATCCGGGGCCGCCAGCCGCCGCCACGCCACGCCCCCCCGGCGGCTGGCGGGCCCCCATCGCCGGGGGGCGGGGGACCCGCCCCCCCGCGATCCGGGGCCGCCAGCCGCCGCCACGCCACGCCCCCCCGGCGGCTGGCGGCCCCCATCGCCGGGGGGCGGGGGACCCGCCCCCCCGCGATCCGGGGCCGCCAGCCGCCGCCACGCCACGCCCCCCCGGCGGCTGGCGGGCCCCCATCGCCGGGGGGCGGGGGACCCGCCCCCCCGCGATCCGGGGCCGCCAGCCGCCGCCACGCCACGCCCCCCCGGCGGCTGGCGGGCCCCCATCGCCGGGGGGCGGGGGACCCGCCCCCCCGCGATCCGGGGCCGCCAGCCGCCGCCACGCCACGCCCCCCCGGCGGCTGGCGGGCCCCCATCGCCGGGGGGCGGGGGACCCGCCCCCCCGCGATCCGGGGCCGCCAGCCGCCGCCACGCCACGCCCCCCCGGCGGCTGGCGGGCCCCCATCGCCGGGGGCGGGGGACCCGCCCCCCCGCGATCCGGGGCCGCCAGCCGCCGCCACGCCACGCCCCCCCGGCGGCTGGCGGGCCCCCATCGCCGGGGGGCGGGGGACCCGCCCCCCCGCGATCCGGGGCCGCCAGCCGCCGCCACGCCACGCCCCCCCGGCGGCTGGCGGGCCCCCATCGCCGGGGGGCGGGGGACCCGCCCCCCCGCGATCCGGGGCCGCCAGCCGCCGCCACGCCACGCCCCCCCGGCGGCTGGCGGGCCCCCATCGCCGGGGGGCGGGGGACCCGCCCCCCCCGCGATCCGGGGCCGCCAGCCGCCGCCACGCCACGCCCCCCCGGCGGCTGGCGGGCCCCCATCGCCGGGGGGCGGGGGACCCGCCCCCCCGCGATCCGGGGCCGCCAGCCGCCGCCACGCCACGCCCCCCCGGCGGCTGGCGGGCCCCCATCGCCGGGGGGCGGGGGACCCGCCCCCCGCGATCCGGGGCCGCCAGCCGCCGCCACGCCACGCCCCCCCGGCGGCTGGCGGGCCCCCATCGCCGGGGGCGGGGGACCCGCCCCCCCGCGATCCGGGGCCGCCAGCCGCCGCCACGCCACGCCCCCCCGGCGGCTGGCGGGCCCCCATCGCCGGGGGGCGGGGGACCCGCCCCCCCGCGATCCGGGGCCGCCAGCCGCCGCCACGCCACGCCCCCCCGGCGGCTGGCGGGCCCCCATCGCCGGGGGCGGGGGACCCGCCCCCCCGCGATCCGGGGCCGCCAGCCGCCGCCACGCCACGTCCATATTGGGAAGTATATCGCAATCTTACTCCTAAAGATTAATTACATTATCCCAGGTGTGGGTCTACTCCCAGCCATATTGCCAGTCTATATTACCTTTTGGACGGAAATGTGTAGCAATATCATTGGGTGAGTGTACTTCTTTTGTGATGTTTTAAGTAGTAACATATTCCCCCTGGTGGATATCAGCATCAACTAATTATTAATATTAATAAATATATTAAATATTAATACTAATAATCGATATTAATGATCACAATAAACTTCATAAAAATTTATGGGGGATTAAAATGTAAACGATTTGGAATGGGAATTAATATTAATTTCACCATTAACTTCAAATCATGATATCCGCCATGAATGTTATTAAATCAAAACAAAGACATGAGGGTAAGAAAATTATGAATAGTATTAGGGACTAATAATATTGTTCATTAACATTAATATTAATTAATACTAAGAATGCATAATTAGGTACTTAAAATAATGAAAATTAGTAATGGTATCCTATTATTACTACCATTGAGAATTATTACAATCGATTATTGATGTGTAATAACTATACTATTACTCGGAATACCCCAGACAGTGTACACCTACTTGTGGGCCCCAAGACGCTGACACATCACGGCCCCCACGACTGGGGGCTTCCATCGCCGGGGGGCGGAGGAACCGCCCCCCCGCGATCCGGGGCCGCCAGCCGCCGCCACGCCACGCCCCCCCGGCGGCCGGCGGGCCCCCATCGCCGGGGGGCGGGGGACACGCCACCCCGCGATCCGGGGCCGCCAGCCGCCGCCACGCCACGCCCCCCCGGCGGCTGGCGGACCCCCATCGCCGGGGGGCCGGGGACCCGCCCCCCCGCGATCCGTGGCCGCCAGCCGCCGCCACGCCACGCCCCCCCGGCGGCTGGCGGACCCCCATCGCCGGGGGGCGGGGGACCCGCCCCCCCGCCATCCGGGGCCGCCAGCCGCCGCCACGCCACGCCCCCCCGGCGGCTGGCGGACCCCCATCGCCGGGGGGCGGGGGACCCGCCCCCCGCGATCCGGGGCCGCCAGCCGCCGCCACGCCACGCCCATATTGGGAAGCATATCGCAATCTTACTCCTAAAGATTAATTACATTATCCCAGGTGTGGGTCTACTCCCAGCCATATTGCCTGTCTATATTACCTTTTGGACGGAAATGTGTAGCAATATCACTGGGTGAGTGTACATCTTTTGTGATGTTTTAAGCAGTAACATACTCCCCCTCGTGGATATCAGCAACAATCAACTAATTATTAATATTAATAAATATATTAAATATTAATACTAATAATCGATATTAATGATCACAATAAACTTCATAAAAATTTATGGGGGATTAAAATGTAAACGATTTGGAATGGGAATTAATATTAATTTCACCATTAACTTTCAAATCATGATATCCGCCATGAATGTTATTAAATCAAAACAAAGACATGCGGGTAAGAAAATTATGAATAGTATTAGGGACTAATAATATTGTTCATTAACATTAATATTAATTAATACTAAGAATGCATAATTAGGTACTTAAAATAATGAAAATTAGTAATGGTATCCTATTATTACTACCATTGAGAATTATTACAATCGATTATTGATGTGTAATAACTATACTATTACTCGGAATACCACAGGCAGTGTACACCTACTTGTGGGCCCCAAGACGCTGACACATCACGGCCCCCACGACTGGGGGCTTCCATCGCTGGGGGGCGGAGGAACCGCCACCCCGCCGATCCGGGGCCGCCAGTCCGCCGCCACGCCACGCCCCCCCGGCGGCTGGCGGACCCCTAACGCCGGGGGGCGGGGGACCCGCCCCCCCGCGATCCGGGGCCGCCAGCCGCCGCCACGCCACGCCCCCCCCGGCGGCTGTCGGACCCCCATCGCCGGGGGGCGGGGGAACCGCCCCCCCGCGATCCGGGGCCGCCAGCCGCCGCCACGCCACGCCCCGCCGGCGGCTGGCGGACCCCCATCGCCGGGGGCGGGGGACCGCGCCCCCCCGCGATCCGGGGCCGCCAGCCGCCGCCACGCCACGCCCCCCCGGCGGCTGGCGGACCCCCATCGCCGGGGGGCGGGGGACCCGCCCCCCCGCGATCCGGGGCCGCCAGCCGCCGCCACGCCACGCCCCCCCGGCGGCTGGCGGACCCCCATCGCCGGGGGGCGGGGACCCGCCCCCCCGCGATCCGGGGCCGCCAGCCGCCGCCACGCCACGCCCCCCCGGCGGCTGGCGGACCCCCATCGCCGGGGGGCGGGGGACCCGCCCCCCCGCGATCCGGGGCCGCCAGCCGCCGCCACGCCACGCCCCCCCGGCGGCTGGCGGACCCCCATCGCCGGGGGGCGGGGGACCCGCCCCCCCGCGATCCGGGGCCGCCAGCCGCCGCCACGCCACGCCCCCCCGGCGGCTGGCGGACCCCCATCGCCGGGGGGCGGGGGACCCGCCCCCCCGCGATCCGGGGCCGCCAGCCGCCGCCACGCCACGCCCCCCCGGCGGCTGGCGGACCCCCATCGCCGGGGGCGGGGGACCCGCCCCCCCGCGATCCGGGGCCGCCAGCCGCCGCCACGCCACGCCCCCCCGGCGGCTGGCGGGCCCCCATCGCCGGGGGGCGGGGGACCCGCCCCCCCGCATCCGGGGCCGCCAGCCGCCGCCACGCCACGCCCCCCGGCGGCTGGCGGGCCCATCGTCCGGGGGGCGGGGGCACCCGCCCCCCCGCGATCCGGGGCCGCTAGCCGCCGCCACGCCACCCCCCGCCGGCGGCTGCGGGCCCCATCGCGGGGGGCGGGGGACCCAGCCACCCCCCGCGATCCGGGGCCGCCAGCCGCCGCACGCACCACCCCGGCGGCTGGCGGGCCCCCATCGCCGGGGGGCGGGGGACCCGCCCCCCCGCGATCCGGGGCCGCCAGCCGCCGCCACGCCACGCCCCCCCGGCGGCTGGCGGCCCCCATCGCCGGGGGGGCGGGGGACCCGCCCCCCGCGATCCGGGGCCGCCAGCCTGCCGCCCACGCCACGCCCCCACGGCGGGCTGGCGGCCCCCATCGCCGGGGGGCGGGGGACCCGCCCCCCCGCGATCCGGGGCCGCCAGCCGCCGCCACGCCACGCCCCCCCGGCGGCTGGCGGACCCCCATCGCCGGGGGGCGGGGGACCCGCCCCCCGCGATCCGGGGCCGCCAGCCGCCGCCACGCCACGCCCCCCCGGCGGCTGGCGGACCCCCATCGCCGGGGGGCGGGGGACCCGCCCCCCCGCGATCCGGGGCCGCCAGCCGCCGCCACGCCACGCCCCCCCCGGCGGCTGGCGGACCCCCATCGCCGGGGGGCGGGGGACCCGCCCCCCCGCGATCCGGGGCCGCCAGCCGCCGCCACGCCACGCCCCCCCGGCGGCTGGCGGACCCCCATCGCCGGGGGGCGGGGGACCCGCCCCCCCCGCGATCCGGGGCCGCCAGCCGCCGCCACGCCACGCCCCCCCGGCGGCTGGCGGACCCCCATCGCCGGGGGGCGGGGGACCCGCCCCCCCGCGATCCGGGGCCGCCAGCCGCCGCCACGCCACGCCCCCCCGGCGGCTGGCGGACCCCCATCGCCGGGGGCGGGGGACCCGCCCCCCCGCGATCCGGGGCCGCCAGCCGCCGCCACGCCACGCCCCCCCGGCGGCTGGCGGACCCCCATCGCCGGGGGGCGGGGGACCCGCCCCCCCGCGATCCGGGGCCGCCAGCCGCCGCCACGCCACGCCCCCCCGGCGGCTGGCGGACCCCCATCGCCGGGGGGCGGGGGACCCGCCCCCCCGCGATCCGGGGCCGCCAGCCGCCGCCACGCCACGCCCCCCCGGCGGCTGGCGGACCCCCATCGCCGGGGGGCGGGGGACCCGCCCCCCCGCGATCCGGGGCCGCCAGCCGCCGCCACGCCACGCCCCCCCGGCGGCTGGCGGACCCCCATCGCCGGGGGGCGGGGGACCCGCCCCCCCGCGATCCGGGGCCGCCAGCCGCCGCCACGCCACGCCCCCCCGGCGGCTGGCGGACCCCCATCGCCGGGGGGCGGGGGACCCGCCCCCCCGCGATCCGGGGCCGCCAGCCGCCGCCACGCCACGCCCCCCCGGCGGCTGGCGGGACCCCCATCGCCGGGGGGCGGGGGACCCGCCCCCCCGCGATCCGGGGCCGCCAGCCGCCGCCACGCCACGCCCCCCCGGCGGCTGGCGGACCCCCATCGCCGGGGGGCGGGGGACCCGCCCCCCCGCGATCCGGGGCCGCCAGCCGCCGCCACGCCACGCCCCCCCGGCGGCTGGCGGACCCCCATCGCCGGGGGGCGGGGGACCCGCCCCCCCGCGATCCGGGGCCGCCAGCCGCCGCCACGCCACGCCCCCCCGGCGGCTGGCGGACCCCCATCGCCGGGGGGCGGGGGACCCGCCCCCCCGCGATCCGGGGCCGCCAGCCGCCGCCACGCCACGCCCCCCCGGCGGCTGGCGGACCCCCATCGCCGGGGGGCGGGGGACCCGCCCCCCCGCGATCCGGGGCCGCCAGCCGCCGCCACGCCACGCCCCCCCGGCGGCTGGCGGACCCCCATCGCCGGGGGGCGGGGGACCCGCCCCCCCGCGATCCGGGGCCGCCAGCCGCCGCCACGCCACGCCCCCCCGGCGGCTGGCGGACCCCCATCGCCGGGGGGCGGGGGACCCGCCCCCCCGCGATCCGGGGCCGCCAGCCGCCGCCACGCCACGCCCCCCCGGCGGCTGGCGGACCCCCATCGCCGGGGGGCGGGGGACCCGCCCCCCCGCGATCCGGGGCCGCCAGCCGCCGCCACGCCACGCCCCCCCGGCGGCTGGCGGACCCCCATCGCCGGGGGGCGGGGGACCCGCCCCCCCGCGATCCGGGGCCGCCAGCCGCCGCCACGCCACGCCCCCCCGGCGGCTGGCGGACCCCCATCGCCGGGGGGCGGGGGACCCGCCCCCCCGCGATCCGGGGCCGCCAGCCGCCGCCACGCCACGCCCCCCCGGCGGCTGGCGGACCCCCATCGCCGGGGGGCGGGGGACCCGCCCCCCCGCGATCCGGGGCCGCCAGCCGCCGCCACGCCACGCCCCCCCGGCGGCTGGCGGACCCCCATCGCCGGGGGGCGGGGGACCCGCCCCCCCGCGATCCGGGGCCGCCAGCCGCCGCCACGCCACGCCCCCCCGGCGGCTGGCGGACCCCCATCGCCGGGGGGCGGGGGACCCGCCCCCCCGCGATCCGGGGCCGCCAGCCGCCGCCACGCCACGCCCCCCCGGCGGCTGGCGGACCCCCATCGCCGGGGGGCGGGGGACCCGCCCCCCCGCGATCCGGGGCCGCCAGCCGCCGCCACGCCACGCCCCCCCGGCGGCTGGCGGACCCCCATCGCCGGGGGGCGGGGGACCCGCCCCCCCGCGATCCGGGGCCGCCAGCCGCCGCCACGCCACGCCCCCCCGGCGGCTGGCGGACCCCCATCGCCGGGGGGCGGGGGACCCGCCCCCCCGCGATCCGGGGCCGCCAGCCGCCGCCACGCCACGCCCCCCCGGCGGCTGGCGGACCCCCATCGCCGGGGGGCGGGGGACCCGCCCCCCCGCGATCCGGGGCCGCCAGCCGCCGCCACGCCACGCCCCCCCGGCGGCTGGCGGACCCCCATCGCCGGGGGGCGGGGGACCCGCCCCCCCGCGATCCGGGGCCGCCAGCCGCCGCCACGCCACGCCCCCCCGGCGGCTGGCGGACCCCCATCGCCGGGGGGCGGGGGACCCGCCCCCCCGCGATCCGGGGCCGCCAGCCGCCGCCACGCCACGCCCCCCCGGCGGCTGGCGGACCCCCATCGCCGGGGGGCGGGGGACCCGCCCCCCCGCGATCCGGGGCCGCCAGCCGCCGCCACGCCACGCCCCCCCGGCGGCTGGCGGACCCCCATCGCCGGGGGGCGGGGGACCCGCCCCCCCGCGATCCGGGGCCGCCAGCCGCCGCCACGCCACGCCCCCCCGGCGGCTGGCGGACCCCCATCGCCGGGGGGCGGGGGACCCGCCCCCCCGCGATCCGGGGCCGCCAGCCGCCGCCACGCCACGCCCCCCCGGCGGCTGGCGGACCCCCATCGCCGGGGGGCGGGGGACCCGCCCCCCCGCGATCCGGGGCCGCCAGCCGCCGCCACGCCACGCCCCCCCGGCGGCTGGCGGACCCCCATCGCCGGGGGGCGGGGGACCCGCCCCCCCGCGATCCGGGGCCGCCAGCCGCCGCCACGCCACGCCCCCCCGGCGGCTGGCGGACCCCCATCGCCGGGGGGCGGGGGACCCGCCCCCCCGCGATCCGGGGCCGCCAGCCGCCGCCACGCCACGCCCCCCCGGCGGCTGGCGGACCCCCATCGCCGGGGGGCGGGGGACCCGCCCCCCCGCGATCCGGGGCCGCCAGCCGCCGCCACGCCACGCCCCCCCGGCGGCTGGCGGACCCCCATCGCCGGGGGGCGGGGGACCCGCCCCCCCGCGATCCGGGGCCGCCAGCCGCCGCCACGCCACGCCCCCCCGGCGGCTGGCGGACCCCCATCGCCGGGGGGCGGGGGACCCGCCCCCCCGCGATCCGGGGCCGCCAGCCGCCGCCACGCCACGCCCCCCCGGCGGCTGGCGGACCCCCATCGCCGGGGGGCGGGGGACCCGCCCCCCCGCGATCCGGGGCCGCCAGCCGCCGCCACGCCACGCCCCCCCGGCGGCTGGCGGGCCCCCATCGCCGGGGGGCGGGGGACCCGCCCCCCCGCGATCCGGGGCCGCCAGCCGCCGCCACGCCACGCCCCCCCGGCGGCTGGCGGGCCCCCATCGCCGGGGGGCGGGGGACCCGCCCCCCCGCGATCCGGGGCCGCCAGCCGCCGCCACGCCACGCCCCCCCGGCGGCTGGCGGACCCCCATCGCCGGGGGGCGGGGGACCCGCCCCCCCGCGATCCGGGGCCGCCAGCCGCCGCCACGCCACGCCCCCCCGGCGGCTGGCGGACCCCCATCGCCGGGGGGCGGGGGACCCGCCCCCCCGCGATCCGGGGCCGCCAGCCGCCGCCACGCCACGCCCCCCCGGCGGCTGGCGGCCCCCATCGCCGGGGGGCGGGGGACCCGCCCCCCCGCGATCCGGGGCCGCCAGCCGCCGCCACGCCACGCCCCCCCGGCGGCTGGCGGGCCCCCATCGCCGGGGGGCGGGGGACCCGCCCCCCCGCGATCCGGGGCCGCCAGCCGCCGCCACGCCACGCCCCCCCGGCGGCTGGCGGACCCCCATCGCCGGGGGGCGGGGGACCCGCCCCCCCGCGATCCGGGGCCGCCAGCCGCCGCCACGCCACGCCCCCCCGGCGGCTGGCGGACCCCCATCGCCGGGGGGCGGGGGACCCGCCCCCCCGCGATCCGGGGCCGCCAGCCGCCGCCACGCCACGCCCCCCCGGCGGCTGGCGGACCCCCATCGCCGGGGGGCGGGGGACCCGCCCCCCCGCGATCCGGGGCCGCCAGCCGCCGCCACGCCACGCCCCCCCGGCGGCTGGCGGACCCCCATCGCCGGGGGGCGGGGGACCCGCCCCCCCGCGATCCGGGGCCGCCAGCCGCCGCCACGCCACGCCCCCCCGGCGGCTGGCGGACCCCCATCGCCGGGGGGCGGGGGACCCGCCCCCCCGCGATCCGGGGCCGCCAGCCGCCGCCACGCCACGCCCCCCCGGCGGCTGGCGGACCCCCATCGCCGGGGGGCGGGGGACCCGCCCCCCCGCGATCCGGGGCCGCCAGCCGCCGCCACGCCACGCCCCCCCGGCGGCTGGCGGACCCCCATCGCCGGGGGGCGGGGGACCCGCCCCCCCGCGATCCGGGGCCGCCAGCCGCCGCCACGCCACGCCCCCCCGGCGGCTGGCGGACCCCCATCGCCGGGGGGCGGGGGACCCGCCCCCCCGCGATCCGGGGCCGCCAGCCGCCGCCACGCCACGCCCCCCCGGCGGCTGGCGGACCCCCATCGCCGGGGGGCGGGGGACCCGCCCCCCCGCGATCCGGGGCCGCCAGCCGCCGCCACGCCACGCCCCCCCGGCGGCTGGCGGACCCCCATCGCCGGGGGGCGGGGGACCCGCCCCCCCGCGATCCGGGGCCGCCAGCCGCCGCCACGCCACGCCCCCCCGGCGGCTGGCGGACCCCCATCGCCGGGGGGCGGGGGACCCGCCCCCCCGCGATCCGGGGCCGCCAGCCGCCGCCACGCCACGCCCCCCCGGCGGCTGGCGGACCCCCATCGCCGGGGGGCGGGGGACCCGCCCCCCCGCGATCCGGGGCCGCCAGCCGCCGCCACGCCACGCCCCCCCGGCGGCTGGCGGACCCCCATCGCCGGGGGGCGGGGGACCCGCCCCCCCGCGATCCGGGGCCGCCAGCCGCCGCCACGCCACGCCCCCCCGGCGGCTGGCGGACCCCCATCGCCGGGGGGCGGGGGACCCGCCCCCCCGCGATCCGGGGCCGCCAGCCGCCGCCACGCCACGCCCCCCCGGCGGCTGGCGGACCCCCATCGCCGGGGGGCGGGGGACCCGCCCCCCCGCGATCCGGGGCCGCCAGCCGCCGCCACGCCACGCCCCCCCGGCGGCTGGCGGACCCCCATCGCCGGGGGGCGGGGGACCCGCCCCCCCGCGATCCGGGGCCGCCAGCCGCCGCCACGCCACGCCCCCCCGGCGGCTGGCGGGACCCCCATCGCCGGGGGGCGGGGGACCCGCCCCCCCGCGATCCGGGGCCGCCAGCCGCCGCCACGCCACGCCCCCCCGGCGGCTGGCGGACCCCCATCGCCGGGGGGCGGGGGACCCGCCCCCCCGCGATCCGGGGCCGCCAGCCGCCGCCACGCCACGCCCCCCCGGCGGCTGGCGGACCCCCATCGCCGGGGGGCGGGGGACCCGCCCCCCCGCGATCCGGGGCCGCCAGCCGCCGCCACGCCACGCCCCCCCGGCGGCTGGCGGACCCCCATCGCCGGGGGGCGGGGGACCCGCCCCCCCGCGATCCGGGGCCGCCAGCCGCCGCCACGCCACGCCCCCCCGGCGGCTGGCGGACCCCCATCGCCGGGGGGCGGGGGACCCGCCCCCCCGCGATCCGGGGCCGCCAGCCGCCGCCACGCCACGCCCCCCCGGCGGCTGGCGGACCCCCATCGCCGGGGGGCGGGGGACCCGCCCCCCCGCGATCCGGGGCCGCCAGCCGCCGCCACGCCACGCCCCCCCGGCGGCTGGCGGACCCCCATCGCCGGGGGGCGGGGGACCCGCCCCCCCGCGATCCGGGGCCGCCAGCCGCCGCCACGCCACGCCCCCCCGGCGGCTGGCGGGACCCCCATCGCCGGGGGGCGGGGGACCCGCCCCCCCGCGATCCGGGGCCGCCAGCCGCCGCCACGCCACGCCCCCCCGGCGGCTGGCGGGCCCCCATCGCCGGGGGGCGGGGGACCCGCCCCCCCGCGATCCGGGGCCGCCAGCCGCCGCCACGCCACGCCCCCCCGGCGGCTGGCGGGACCCCCATCGCCGGGGGGCGGGGGACCCGCCCCCCCGCGATCCGGGGCCGCCAGCCGCCGCCACGCCACGCCCCCCCGGCGGCTGGCGGGCCCCCATCGCCGGGGGGCGGGGGACCCGCCCCCCCGCGATCCGGGGCCGCCAGCCGCCGCCACGCCACGCCCCCCCGGCGGCTGGCGGGCCCCCATCGCCGGGGGGCGGGGGACCCGCCCCCCCGCGATCCGGGGCCGCCAGCCGCCGCCACGCCACGTCCATATTGGGAAGTATATCGCAATCTTACTCCTAAAGATTAATTACATTATCCCAGGTGTGGGTCTACTCCCAGCCATATTGCCAGTCTATATTACCTTTTGGACGGAAATGTGTAGCAATATCATTGGGTGAGTGTACTTCTTTTGTGATGTTTTAAGTAGTAACATATTCCCCCTGGTGGATATCAGCAACAATCAACTAATTATTAATATTAATAAATATATTAAATATTAATACTAATAATCGATATTAATGATCACAATAAACTTCATAAAAATTTATGGGGGATTAAAATGTAAACGATTTGGAATGGGAATTAATATTAATTTCACCATTAACTTCAAATCATGATATCCGCCATGAATGTTATTAAATCAAAACAAAGACATGAGGGTAAGAAAATTATGAATAGTATTAGGGACTAATAATATTGTTCATTAACATTAATATTAATTAATACTAAGAATGCATAATTAGGTACTTAAAATAATGAAAATTAGTAATGGTATCCTATTATTACTACCATTGAGAATATTTACAATCGATTTGATGTGTATAACTATACTATTACTCGGAATACCCAGGACAGTGTACACCTACTTGTGGGCCCCAAGACGCTGACACATCACGGCCCCCACGACTGGGGGCTTCCATCGCGGGGGGCGGAGGAACCGCCCCCCCGCGATCCGGGGCCGCCAGCCGCCGCCACGCCACGCCCCCCCGGCGGCCGGGGGCCCCCATCGCCGGGGGCGGGGGACACGCCCCCCGCGATCCGGGGCCGCCAGCCGCCGCCACGCCAGCCCCCCCGGCGGCTGGCGGACCCCCATCGCCGGGGGGCCGGGGGACCCGCCCCCCCGCGATCCGGGGCCGCCAGCCGCCCCGCCACGCACGCCCCCCGGCGGCTGGCGGACCCCCATCGCCGGGGGCGGGGGACCCGCCCCCCCGCGATCCGGGGCCGCCAGCCGCCGCCACGCCACGCCCCCCCGGAAGCATATCGGAATCTTACTCCTAAAGATTAATTACATTATCCCAGGGGTGGGTCTACTCCCAGCCATATTGCCTGTCTATATTACCTTTTGGACGGAAATGTGTAGCAATATCATTGGGTGAGTGTACATCTTTTGTGATGTTTTAAGTAGTAACATACTCCCCCTGGTGGATATCAGCAACAATCAACTAATTATTAATATTAATAAATATATTAAATATTAATACTAATAATCGATATTAATGATCACAATAAACTTCATAAAAATTTATGGGGGATTAAAATGTAAACGATTTGGAATGGGAATTAATATTAATTTCACCATTAACTTTCAAATCATGATATCCGCCATGAATGTTATTAAATCAAAACAAAGACATGCGGGTAAGAAAATTATGAATAGTATTAGGGACTAATAATATTGTTCATTAACATTAATATTAATTAATACTAAGAATGCATAATTAGGTACTTAAAATAATGAAAATTAGTAATGGTATCCTATTATTACTACCATTGAGAATTATTACAATCGATTATGATGTGTAATAACTATACTATTACACGGAATACCACAGGCAGTGTACACCTACTTGTGGGCCCCAAGACGCTGACACATCACGGCCCCACGACTGGGGGCTTCCATCGCTGGGGGGCGGAGGAACCGCCACCCGCCATCCGGGGCCGCCAGTCGCCGCCACGCCACGCCCCGCGGGCGGCTGGCGGACCCCTAACGCCGGGGGGCGGGGGCCGGCCCCCCCGCGATCCGGGGCCGCCAGCGCCGCCACGCCAACCCCCCGGCGGCTTCGGACCCCCATCGCGGGGGGGGGGACCGCCCCCCCGCGATCCGGGGCCGCCAGCCGCCGCCACGCCAACCCCGCCGGCGGCTGGCGGACCCCCATCGCCGGGGGGGGGGACCGCCCCCCCGCGATCCGGGGGCCAGCCAGCCGCCACGCCACGCCCCCCGGCGGCTGGCGGCCCCCATCGCCGGGGGGCGGGGGAACCGCCCCCCGCGATCCGGTTGGCCGCCAGCCGCCGCCACGCCCCCCCGGCGGCTGGCGGACCCCCATCGCCGGGGGCGGGGGACCCGCCCCCCGCGATCCGGGGCCGCCAGCCGCCGCCACGCCACGCCCCCCCGGCGGCTGGGGACCCCATCGCCGGGGGGCGGGGACCGCCCCCGCGTCCGGGCCCCCCGCCCGGGGACCCGCCCCCCGCGATCGGGGCCGCCAGCGCCGCCACGCCCCCCCGCCGGCGGCGGCGGGCCCATCGCCGGGGGGCGGGGACCGCCCCCCGCGATCCGGGGCCGCCAGCCGCGCCACGCCACGCCCCCCGGCGGTGGCGGACCCCCATCGCCGGGGGCGGGGACCCGCCCCCCCGATCCGGGGCCGCAGCCGGCCACGCCACCGCCCCCCGGCGGCTGGCGGCCCCCATCGCCGGGGGCGGGGCCGCCCCCGCGATCCGGTCCGCCAGCCGCGACAAGCCACCCACCCCGGCGGCTGGCGGGACCCCTCATCGCCGGGGGGCGGGGGACCCGCCCCCCCGCGATCCGGGGCCGCCAGCCGCCGCCACGCCACGCCCCCCCGGCGGCTGGCGGGCCCCCATCGCCGGGGGGCGGGGGACCCGCCCCCGCGATCCGGGGCCGCCAGCCGCCGCCACGCCACGCCCCCCCGGCGGCTGGCGGGCCCCCATCGCCGGGGCGGGGGACCCGCCCCCCGCGATCCGGGGCCGCCAGCCGCCGCCACGCCACGCCCCCCGGCGGCTGGCGGGCCCCCATCGCCGGGGGGCGGGGGACCCGCCCCCCGCGATCCGGGGCCGCAGCCGCCACGCCACGCCCCCCCGGCGGCGGCGGGCCCCCATCGCCGGGGGCGGGGGACCCGCCCCCCCGCGATCCGGGGCCGCCAGCCGCCGCCACGCCACGCCCCCCCGGCGGCTGGCGGGCCCCCATCGCCGGGGGCGGGGGACCCGCCCCCCCGCGATCCGGGGCCGCCAGCCGCCGCCACGCCACGCCCCCCCGGCGGCTGGCGGGACCCCATCGCCGGGGGTCGGGGGACCCGCCCCCCCGCGATCCGGGGCCGCCCGCCGCCGCCACGCCACGCCCCCCCCCGCGGCTGGCGGACCCCCATCGCCGGGGGGCGGGGGACCCGCCCCCCCGCGAGCCGGGGCCGCCAGCCGCCGCACGCCACGCCCCCCGGCGGGCTGGCGGACCCCCATCGCCGGGGGCGGGGGACCCGCCCCCCGCGATCCGGGGCCGCCAGCCGCCGCCACGCCACGCCCCCCCCGGCGGCTGGCGTGACACCCATCGCCGGGGGGCGGGGGACCCGCCCCCCCGCGCTCCGGGGCCGCCAGCCGCCGCCACGCCACGCCCCCCCGGCGGCTGGCGGACCCCCATCGCCGGGGGGCGGGTGACCCGCCCCCCCGCGATCCGGGGCCGCCAGCCGCCGCCCCACGCCACGCCCCCCCGGCGGCTGGCGGACCCCATCGCCGGGGGGCGGGGGACCCGCCCCCCCGCGATCCGGGGCCGCCAGCCGCCGCCACGCCACGCCCCCCCGGCGGCTGGCGGGACCCCCATCGCCGGGGGGCGGGGGACCCGCCCCCCCGCGATCCGGGGCCGCCAGCCGCCGCCACGCCACGCCCCCCCGGCGGCTGGCGGCCCCCATCGCCGGGGGGCGGGGGACCCGCCCCCCCGCGATCCGGGGCCGCCAGCCGCCGCCACGCCACGCACCCCCCGGCGGCTGGCGGGCCCCCATCGCCGGGGGGCGGGGGACCCGCCCCCCCGCGATCCGGGGCCGCCAGCCGCCGCCACGCCACGCCCCCCCGGCGGCTGGCGGGCCCCCATCGCCGGGGGGCGGGGGACCCGCCCCCCCGCGATCCGGGGCCGCCAGCCGCCGCCACGCCACGCCCCCCCGGCGGCTGGCGGGCCCCCATCGCCGGGGGGCGGGGGACCCGCCCCCCCGCGATCCGGGGCCGCCAGCCGCCGCCACGCCACGCCACCCCCGGCGGCTGGCGGCCCCCATCGCCGGGGGGCGGGGGACCCGCCCCCCGCGATCCGGGGCCGCCAGCCGCCGCCACGCCACGCCCCCCCGGCGGCTGGCGGGCCCCCATCGCCGGGGGGCGGGGGACCCGCCCCCCCGCGATCCGGGGCCGCCAGCCGCCGCCACGCCACGCCCCCCCGGCGGCTGGCGGACCCCCATCGCCGGGGGCGGGGGACCCGCCCCCCCGCGATCCGGGGCCGCCAGCCGCCGCCACGCCACGCCCCCCCGGCGGCTGGCGGACCCCCATCGCCGGGGGGCGGGGGACCCGCCCCCCCGCGATCCGGGGCCGCCAGCCGCCGCCACGCCACGCCCCCCCGGCGGCTGGCGGACCCCCATCGCCGGGGGGCGGGGGACCCGCCCCCCCGCGATCCGGGGCCGCCAGCCGCCGCCACGCCACGCCCCCCCGGCGGCTGGCGGACCCCCATCGCCGGGGGGCGGGGGACCCGCCCCCCCGCGATCCGGGGCCGCCAGCCGCCGCCACGCCACGCCCCCCCGGCGGCTGGCGGACCCCCATCGCCGGGGGGCGGGGGACCCGCCCCCCCGCGATCCGGGGCCGCCAGCCGCCGCCACGCCACGCCCCCCCGGCGGCTGGCGGACCCCCATCGCCGGGGGGCGGGGGACCCGCCCCCCCCGCGATCCGGGGCCGCCAGCCGCCGCCACGCCACGCCCCCCCGGCGGCTGGCGGACCCCCATCGCCGGGGGGCGGGGGACCCGCCCCCCCGCGATCCGGGGCCGCCAGCCGCCGCCACGCCACGCCCCCCCGGCGGCTGGCGGACCCCCATCGCCGGGGGGCGGGGGACCCGCCCCCCCGCGATCCGGGGCCGCCAGCCGCCGCCACGCCACGCCCCCCCGGCGGCTGGCGGACCCCCATCGCCGGGGGGCGGGGGACCCGCCCCCCCGCGATCCGGGGCCGCCAGCCGCCGCCACGCCACGCCCCCCCGGCGGCTGGCGGACCCCCATCGCCGGGGGGCGGGGGACCCGCCCCCCCGCGATCCGGGGCCGCCAGCCGCCGCCACGCCACGCCCCCCCGGCGGCTGGCGGACCCCCATCGCCGGGGGGCGGGGGACCCGCCCCCCCGCGATCCGGGGCCGCCAGCCGCCGCCACGCCACGCCCCCCCCGGCGGCTGGCGGACCCCCATCGCCGGGGGGCGGGGGACCCGCCCCCCCGCGATCCGGGGCCGCCAGCCGCCGCCACGCCACGCCCCCCCGGCGGCTGGCGGACCCCCATCGCCGGGGGGCGGGGGACCCGCCCCCCCGCGATCCGGGGCCGCCAGCCGCCGCCACGCCACGCCCCCCCGGCGGCTGGCGGACCCCATCGCCGGGGGGCGGGGGACCCGCCCCCCCGCGATCCGGGGCCGCCAGCCGCCGCCACGCCACGCCCCCCCGGCGGCTGGCGGACCCCCATCGCCGGGGGGCGGGGGACCCGCCCCCCCGCGATCCGGGGCCGCCAGCCGCCGCCACGCCACGCCCCCCCGGCGGCTGGCGGACCCCCATCGCCGGGGGGCGGGGGACCCGCCCCCCCGCGATCCGGGGCCGCCAGCCGCCGCCACGCCACGCCCCCCCGGCGGCTGGCGGACCCCCATCGCCGGGGGGCGGGGGACCCGCCCCCCCCGCGATCCGGGGCCGCCAGCCGCCGCCACGCCACGCCCCCCCGGCGGCTGGCGGGCCCCCATCGCCGGGGGGCGGGGGACCCGCCCCCCCGCGATCCGGGGCCGCCAGCCGCCGCCACGCCACGCCCCCCCGGCGGCTGGCGGGCCCCCATCGCCGGGGGCGGGGGACCCGCCCCCCCCGCGATCCGGGGCCGCCAGCCGCCGCCACGCCACGCCCCCCCCCGGCGGCTGGCGGGCCCCCATCGCCGGGGGGCGGGGGACCCGCCCCCCCCGCGATCCGGGGCCGCCAGCCGCCGCCACGCCACGCCCCCCCGGCGGCTGGCGGGCCCCCCATCGCCGGGGGGCGGGGGACCCGCCCCCCCCGCGATCCGGGGCCGCCAGCCGCCGCCACGCCACGCCCCCCCGGCGGCTGGCGGGCCCCCATCGCCGGGGGGCGGGGGACCCGCCCCCCCGCGATCCGGGGCCGCCAGCCGCCGCCACGCCACGCCCCCCCCGGCGGCTGGCGGGCCCCCATCGCCGGGGGGCGGGGGACCCGCCCCCCCCGCGATCCGGGGCCCGCCCAGCCGCCGCCACGCCACGCCCCCCCGGCGGCTGGCGGACCCCCATCGCCGGGGGGCGGGGGACCCGCCCCCCCGCGATCCGGGCCGCAGCCGCCGCCCCCGGCCACGCCCCCCCGGCGGCTGCGACCCCCCCATATTGCGTTTATATATTTACCTTTTGGACGGAAATTTGTAGCAAACATTGGGTGAGTGTACATTTTTTTGTGATGTTTTAAGTAGTAACATAGTCCCCATGGTGGATATCAGCAACAATCAACTAATTATTATATTAATAAAATATATTAAATATACTTACTAATAATCGATATTAATGATCACAATAAACTTCACAAAAATTTATGGGGATTAAAATGTAAACGATTTGGAATGGTAATTATATTAATTTCACCATTAACTTCCAGCGCCGCCACGCCACGTCCATATTGGGAAGCATATCGCAATCTTTCCTAAAGATTAATTACATTATCCCAGGTGTGGGTCTACTCCAGCCATATTGCCTGTCTATATTACCTTTTGGACGGAAATGTGTAGCAATTCATTGGGTGAGTGTAACTCTTTGTGATGTTTTAAGTAGTAACATACTCCCCTGGTGGATATCAGCAACAATCAATAATTATAATATTAATAAAATATTAATATTATACTATAATCGATATTAATGATCACAATAAACTTCATAAAAATTTATGGGGGATTAAAATGTAAACGATTTGGAATGGAATTAATATAATTTCACCATTAACTTTCAATCATGATATCCGCCATGAATGTTATAAATCAAAACAAAGACATGCGGGTAAGAAAATTATGAATAGTATTAGGGACTAATAATATTGTTCATTAACATTAATATTAATTAATACTAAGAATGCATAATTAGGTACTTAAAATAATGAAAATTAGTAATGGTATCCTATTATTACTACCATGAGAATTATACAATCGATTATTGATGTGTAATAACTATACTATTACTCGGAATCCACAGGCAGTGTACACCTACTTGTGGGCCCCAAGACGCTGCACATCACGG
This sequence comes from Rhinopithecus roxellana, assembly GCF_007565055.1. NCBI lineage: Eukaryota > Metazoa > Chordata > Mammalia > Primates > Cercopithecidae > Rhinopithecus > Rhinopithecus roxellana. Next base: position 40,955 of record NW_022141730.1, on the reverse strand, counting down.
CCCCCACGACTGGGGGCTTCCATCGCTGGGGGGGGAGGAACCGCCACCCAGGGACCCGCCCCCCCGCGATCCGGGGCCGCCAGCCGCCGCCACGCCACGCCCCCCGGCGGCTGGCGGACCCCCATCGCCGGGGGGCGGGGGACCCGCCCCCCCGCGATCCGGGGCCGCCAGCCGCCGCCACGCCACGCCCCCCCGGCGGCTGGCGGACCCCCATCGCCGGGGGGGGGGGACCCGCCCCCCCGCGATCCGGGGCCGCCAGCCGCCGCCACGCCACGCCCCCCCGGCGGCTGGCGGACCCCCATCGCCGGGGGGCGGGGGACCCGCCCCCCCGCGATCCGGGGCCGCCAGCCGCCGCCACGCCACGCCCCCCCGGCGGCTGGCGGACCCCCATCGCCGGGGGGCGGGGGACCCGCCCCCCCGCGATCCGGGGCCGCCAGCCGCCGCCACGCCACGCCCCCCCGGCGGCTGGCGGACCCCCATCGCCGGGGGGCGGGGGACCCGCCCCCCCGCGATCCGGGGCCGCCAGCCGCCGCCACGCCACGCCCCCCCGGCGGCTGGCGGACCCCCATCGCCGGGGGGCGGGGGACCCGCCCCCCCGCGATCCGGGGCCGCCAGCCGCCGCCACGCCACGCCCCCCGGCGGCTGGCGGACCCCCATCGCCGGGGGGCGGGGGACCCGCCCCCCCGCGATCCGGGGCCGCCAGCCGCCGCCACGCCACGCCCCCCCGGCGGCTGGCGGACCCCCATCGCCGGGGGGCGGGGGACCCGCCCCCCCGCGATCCGGGGCCGCCAGCCGCCGCCACGCCACGCCCCCCCGGCGGCTGGCGGACCCCCATCGCCGGGGGGCGGGGGACCCGCCCCCCCGCGATCCGGGGCCGCCAGCCGCCGCCACGCCACGCCCCCCCGGCGGCTGGCGGACCCCCATCGCCGGGGGGCGGGGGACCCGCCCCCCCGCGATCCGGGGCCGCCAGCCGCCGCCACGCCACGCCCCCCCGGCGGCTGGCGGACCCCCATCGCCGGGGGCGGGGGACCCGCCCCCCCGCGATCCGGGGCCGCCAGCCGCCGCCACGCCACGCCCCCCGGCGGCTGGCGGACCCCCATCGCCGGGGGGCGGGGGACCCGCCCCCCCGCGATCCGGGGCCGCCAGCCGCCGCCACGCCACGCCCCCCGGCGGCTGGCGGACCCCCATCGCCGGGGGGCGGGGGACCCGCCCCCCCGCGATCCGGGGCCGCCAGCCGCCGCCACGCCACGCCCCCCGGCGGCTGGCGGACCCCCATCGCCGGGGGGCGGGGGACCCGCCCCCCCCGGGGCCGCCAGCCGCCGCCACGCCACGCCCCCCCGGCGGCTGGCGGACCCCCATCGCCGGGGGGCGGGGGACCCGCCCCCCCGCGATCCGGGGCCGCCAGCCGCCGCCACGCCACGCCCCCCGGCGGCTGGCGGACCCCCATCGCCGGGGGGCGGGGGACCCGCCCCCCCGCGATCCGGGGCCGCCAGCCGCCGCCACGCCACGCCCCCCGGCGGCTGGCGGACCCCCATCGCCGGGGGGCGGGGGACCCGCCCCCCCGCGATCCGGGGCCGCCAGCCGCCGCCACGCCACGCCCCCCCGGCGGCTGGCGGACCCCCATCGCCGGGGGGCGGGGGACCCGCCCCCCCGCGATCCGGGGCCGCCAGCCGCCGCCACGCCACGCCCCCCCGGCGGCTGGCGGACCCCCATCGCCGGGGGGCGGGGACCCGCCCCCCCGCGATCCGGGGCCGCCAGCCGCCGCCACGCCACGCCCCCCCGGCGGCTGGCGGACCCCCATCGCCGGGGGGCGGGGGACCCGCCCCCCCGCGATCCGGGGCCGCCAGCCGCCGCCACGCCACGCCCCCCGGCGGCTGGCGGACCCCCATCGCCGGGGGGCGGGGGACCCGCCCCCCGCGATCCGGGGCCGCCAGCCGCCGCCACGCCACGCCCCCCCGGCGGCTGGCGGACCCCCATCGCCGGGGGGCGGGGGACCCGCCCCCCCGCGATCCGGGGCCGCCAGCCGCCGCCACGCCACGCCCCCCCGGCGGCTGGCGGACCCCCATCGCCGGGGGGCGGGGGACCCGCCCCCCCGCGATCCGGGGCCGCCAGCCGCCGCCACGCCACGCCCCCCCGGCGGCTGGCGGACCCCCATCGCCGGGGGGCGGGGGACCCGCCCCCCCGCGATCCGGGGCCGCCAGCCGCCGCCACGCCACGCCCCCCGGCGGCTGGCGGACCCCCATCGCCGGGGGGCGGGGGACCCGCCCCCCGCGATCCGGGGCCGCCAGCCGCCGCCACGCCACGCCCCCCCGGCGGCTGGCGGACCCCCATCGCCGGGGGGCGGGGGACCCGCCCCCCCGCGATCCGGGGCCGCCAGCCGCCGCCACGCCACGCCCCCCCGGCGGCTGGCGGACCCCCATCGCCGGGGGGCGGGGGACCCGCCCCCCCGCGATCCGGGGCCGCCAGCCGCCGCCACGCCACGCCCCCCCGGCGGCTGGCGGACCCCCATCGCCGGGGGGCGGGGGACCCGCCCCCCCGCGATCCGGGGCCGCCAGCCGCCGCCACGCCACGCCCCCCCGGCGGCTGGCGGACCCCCATCGCCGGGGGGCGGGGGACCCGCCCCCCCGCGATCCGGGGCCGCCAGCCGCCACCACGCCACGCCCCCCTGCGGCTGGCGGACCACCATCGCCAGGACACGGGGGACCCGCCCCCCGTTATCCGGGGCCCCCAGCCGCAGCCACGCCACGCCACGCCCCGCGGCGGCTGGCGGACCCCCATCGCCGGGGGGGGGGACCCGCTCCACCGCGATCCCCGGCCCCCAGCCGCCGCCACGCCACGCCCCCCGGCGGCTGGCGGACCCCCATCGCCGGGGGGCGGGGGACCCGCCCCCCCGCGATCCGGGGCCGCCAGCCGCCGCCACGCCACGCCCCCCCGGCGGCTGGCGGACCCCCATCGCCGGGGGGCGGGGGACCCGCCCCCCCGCGATCCGGGGCCGCCAGCCGCCGCCACGCCACGCCCCCCCGGCGGCTGGCGGACCCCCATCGCCGGGGGGCGGGGGACCCGCCCCCCCGCGATCCGGGGCCGCCAGCCGCCGCCACGCCCCCCCCCGGCGGCTGGCGGACCCCCATCGCCGGGGGGCGGGGGACCCGCCCCCCCGCGATCCGGGGCCGCCAGCCGCCGCCACGCCACGCCCCCCGGCGGCTGGCGGACCCCCATCGCCGGGGGGGGGGACCCGCCCCCCCGCGATCCGGGGCCGCCAGCCGCCACGCCACGCCCCCCCGGCGGCTGGCGGACCCCCATCGCCGGGGGGCGGGGGACCCGCCCCCCCGCGATCCGGGGCCGCCAGCCGCCGCCACGCCACGCCCCCCCGGCGGCTGGCGGACCCCCATCGCCGGGGGGCGGGGGACCCGCCCCCCCGCGATCCGGGGCCGCCAGCCGCCGCCACGCCCGCCCCCCCGGCGGCTGGCGGACCCCCATCGCCGGGGGGCGGGGGACCCGCCCCCCCGCGATCCGGGGCCGCCAGCCGCCGCCACGCCGCCCCCCGGCGGCTGGGACCCCCATCGCCGGGGGGGGGGACCGCCCCCCGCGATCCGGGGCCGCCAGCCGCCGCCACGCCACGTCTATATGGGGAATCATATCGCATCTTCCTACTGAAGATTAATTATATTATCCCAGGTGTGGTCTACTCCCAGCATATTGGCTGTCTATATTCCCTCCTTGGACGGAAATTTGAAGCAATATCATTGGGTGAGTGAACATCTTTGTGATGTTTTAATAGTAACATCCTCCCCCTGGTGGATATCAGCAACAACAATAATATTAATATTAAATATATATTAATATTAATACTAATAATCGATATTAATGATCACAATAAACTTCGTAAAAATTTATGGTGGATTAAAATGTTAACGATTTGCAATGGTAATTAATATTAATATCACCATGAATTTCAAATAATGATATACGCCATGAATGTTACTTAAATCAATACAAAGTGATGCGGGTAAGAAAATTTGATGAGTATAGGGACTAATAATATTGTTCATTAACATTAATATTAATAAATAGTAAGATTGCATAATCAGGTACTTAAAATAATGAAAACTAACAATGGTATCCAATTATTAGTACCATTGAGAATTATTAAAATCGATCATTGATGTGTAATAACTATATTATTACTCGGAATACCTGTACACCTATTTGTGGGCCCCAACAGGCCACCAATCACGGTCCCCACGACTGGGGCCTCCAACCCGGGGCGGGGCGGGAGCCCGCCCCCGCGATCCGGGCCGCCAGCCACCCCCACGCCACGCCCCCGGCGGCTGGCGGACCCCCATCGCCGGGGGCGGGGGACCCGCCCCACCGCGATCCGGGGCGGCCAGCCGCCGCCACGCCACCCCCCGCCGGCGACAGGCTGACCCCATCGCCGGGGGCGGGGGACCCGCCCCCCCGCGATCCGGGGCCGCCAGCCGCCGCCACGCCACGTCTATATGGGGAATCATATCGCATTCTTCCTACTGAAGATTAATTATATTATCCCAGGTGTGTGTCTATTCCCAGCAATATGGCTGTCTATATTCCCTCCTTGGACGGAAATTTGAAGCAATAATCATTGGGTGAGTGAACATCTTTTGTGATGTTTTAAGTAGTAACATCCTCCCCCTGGTGGATATCAGCAACAATCAATTAATACTTAATATTAATAAATATATAAATATTAATACTAATAATCGATATTAATGATCACAATAAACTTCGTAAAAATTTATGGTGGATTAAAATGTTAACGATTTGCAATGGTAATTAATATTAATATCACCATGATATTCAAATAATGATATACGCCATGAATGTTACTTAAATCAATACAAAGTGATGCGGGTAAGAAAATTCTGATGAGTATTAGGGACTAATAATATTGTTCATTAACATTAATATTAATAATTAATAGTAAGATTGCATAATCAGGTACTTAAAATAATGAAAACTAACAATGGTATCCAATTATTAGTACCATTGAGAATTATTAAAATCGATCATTGATGTGTAATAACTATATTATTACTCGGAATACCTGTACACCTATTTGTGGGCCCCAACAGGCCACCAAATCACGGTCCCCCACGACTGGAGGCCTCCAACCCGGGGCGGGGGGCGGGGAGCCCGTCACCCCCGCCGATCCGGGGCCGCCCAGCCACCCCCACGCCACGCCCCCTTGACGGCTGGCGGAACCCCCATCGCCGGGGCGGGGGGGGACCCGCCCCACCGCGATCCGGGGCGGCCAGCCGCCGCCACGCCACGCCCCCCCGGCGGGCTGAGCGGACCCCATCGCCGGGGGGGCGGGGGACCCGCCCCCCCCCCGCGATCCGGGGCCGCCAGCCGCCGCCACGCCACGCCCCCCCGGCGGCTGGCGGCCCCCCATCGCCGGTGGCGGGGGACCCGCCCCCCCGCGATCCGGTGGCCGTCCAGCGCCGCCACGCCACGCCCCCCCCCGGCGGCTGGCGGACCCCCCATCGCCGGGGGGCGGGGACCCGCCCCCCGCGATCCGGGGCCGCCAGCCGCCGCCACGCCACGCCCCCCCGGCGGCTGGCGGACCCCCATCGCCGGGGGGCGGGGGACCCGCCCCCCCGCGATCCGGGGCCGCCAGCCGCCGCCACGCCACGCCCCCCCGGCGGCTGGCGGACCCCCATCGCCGGGGGGCGGGGGACCCGCCCCCCCGCGATCCGGGGGCCGCCAGCCGCCGCCACGCCACGTCTATATGGGGAATCATATCGCATTCTTCCTACTGAAGATTAATTATATTATCCCAGGTGTGTGTCTATTCCCAGCAATATTGGCTGTCTATATTCCCTCCTTGGACGGAAATTTGAAGCAATATCATTGGGTGAGTGAACATCTTTTGTGATGTTTTAAGTAGTAACATCCTCCCCCTGGTGGATATCAGCAACAATCAATTAATACTTAATATTAATAAATATATTAATATTAATACTAATAATCGATATTAATGATCACAATAAACTTCGTAAAAATTTATGGTGGATTAAAATGTTAACGATTTGCAATGGTAATTAATATTAATATCACCATGAATATTCAAATAATGATATACGCCATGAATGTTACTTAAATCAATACAAAGTGATGCGGGTAAGAAAATTCTGATGAGTATTAGGGACTAATAATATTGTTCATTAACATTAATATTAATAATTAATAGTAAGATTGCATAATCAGGTACTTAAAATAATGAAAACTAACAATGGTATCCAATTATTAGTACCATTGAGAATTATTAAAATCGATCATTGATGTGTAATAACTATATTATTACTCGGAATACCTGTACACCTATTTGTGGGCCCCAACAGGCCACCAAATCACGGTCCCCACGACTGGAGGCCTCCAACCCGGGGCGGGGGCGGGAGCCCGCACCCCGCCATCCGGGCCGCCCAGCCACCCCCACGCCACGCCCCCTTGACGGCTGGCGGACCCCCATCGCCGGGGGCGGGGACCCGCCCCACCGCGATCCGGGGCGGCCAGCCGCCGCCACGCCACGCCCCCGCCGGCGGCTGGCGGACCCCCATCGCCGGGGGCGGGGGACCCGCCCCCCCGCGATCCGGGGCCGCCAGCCGCCGCCACGCCACGCCCCCCCGGCGGCTGGCGGACCCCCATCGCCGGGGGGCGGGGGACCCGCCCCCCCCGCGATCCGGGGCCGCCAGCCGCCGCCACGCCACGCCCCCCCGGCGGCTGGCGGACCCCCATCGCCGGGGGGCGGGGGACCCGCCCCCCGCGATCCTGGGCCGCCAGCCGCCGCCACGCCACGCCCCCCCGGCGCTGGCGGACCCCATCGCCGGGGGGCGGGGGAACCCGCCCCCCCGCGATCCGGGGCCGCCAGCCGCCGCCACGCCCGCCCCCCGGCGGCTGGCGGACCCCCATCGCCGGGGGGCGGGGACCCGCCCCCCCGCGATCCGGGGCCGCCAGCCGCCGCCACGCCCCGCCCCCCCGGCGGCTGGCGGACCCCCATCGCCGGGGGCGGGGGACCCGCCCCCCCGCGATCCGGGGCCGCCAGCCGCCGCCACGCCCCCGCCCCCCCGGCGGCTGGCGGACCCCCATTCGCCGGGGGCGGGGGACCCGCCCCCCCGCGATCGGGGCCGCCAGCCGCCGCCACGCCCCGCCCCCCCGGCGGCTGGCGGACCCCCATCGCCGGGGGGCGGGGGACCCGCCCCCCCGCGATCCGGGGCCGCCAGCCGCCGCCCACGCCCCGCCCCCCCGGCGGCTGGCGGACCCCCATCGCCGGGGGGCGGGGGACCCGCCCCCCCGCGATCAGGCGGCCGCCAGCCGCCGCCACGCCACGTCTATATGGGGAATCATATCGCATTCTCCTACTGAAGATTAATTATATTATCCCAGGTGTGTGTCTATTCCCAGCAATATTGGCTGTCTATTATTCCCTCCTTGGACGGAAATTTGAAGCACTATCATTGGGTGAGTGAACATCTTTTGTGATGTTTTAAGTAGTAAACATCCTCCCCCTGGTGGATATCAGCAACAATCATTAATACTTAATATTAATAAATATATTAAATATTAATACTAATAATCGATATTAATGATCACAATAAACTTCCGTAAAAATTTATGGTGGTATTAAAATGTTAACGATTTGCAATGGTAATTATATTAATATCACCATGAATATTCAAATAATGATATACGCCATGAATGTTACTTAAATCAATACAAAGTGATGCGGGGTAAGAAAATTCTGATGAGTATTAGGGACTAATAATATTGTTCATTAACATTAATATTAATAATTAATAGTAAGATTGCATAATCAGGTACTTAAATAATGAAAACTAACAATGGTATCCAATTATTAGTACCATTGAGAATTATAAAATCGATCATTGATGTGTAATAACTATATTATTACTCGGAATACCTGTACACCTATTTGTGGGCCCCAACAGGCCACCAAATCACGGTCCCCACGACTGGAGGCCTCCAACCCGGGGCGGGGGCGGGGAGCCCGCACCCCGCGACTCCGGGCCCGCCCAGCCACCCCCACGCCACGCCCCCTTGACGGCTGGCGGACCCCCATCGCCGGGGGCGGGGGGACCCGCCCCACCGCGATCCGGGGCGGCCAGCCGCCGCCACGCCACGCCCCCGCCGGCGGCTAGGCGGACCCCCATCGCCGGGGGGCGGGGGACCCGCCCCCCCGCGATCCGGGGCCGCCAGCCGCCGCCACGCCACGTCTATATGGGGAATCATATCGCATTCTTCCTACTGAAGATTAATTATATTATCCCAGGTGTTGTGTCTATTCCCAGCAATATTGGCTGTCTATATTCCCTCCTTGGACGGAAATTTGAAGCAATATCATTGGGTGAGTGAACATCTTTTGTGATGTTTTAAGTAGTAACATCCTCCCCCTGGTGGATATCAGCAACAATCAATTAATACTTAATATTAATAAATATATTAAATATTAATACTAATAATCGATATTAATGATCACAATAAACTTCGTAAAAATTTATGGTGGATTAAAATGTTAACGATTTGCAATGGTAATTAATATTAATATCACCATGAATATTCAAATAATGATATACGCCATGAATGTTACTTAAATCAATACAAAGTGATGCGGGTAAGAAAATTCTGATGAGTATTAGGGACTAATAATATTGTTCATTAACATTAATATTAATAATTAATAGTAAGATTGCATAATCAGGTACTTAAAATAATGAAAACTAACAATGGTATCCAATTATTAGTACCATTGAGAATTATTAAAATCGATCATTGATGTGTAATAACTATATTATTACTCGGAATACCTGTACACCTATTTGTGGGCCCCAACAGGCCACCAAATCACGGTCCCCACGACTGGAGGCCTCCAACCGGGGCGGGGGCGGGAGCCCGCCACCCGCCATCCGGGGCCGCCAGCACCCCCCACGCCACGCCCCCGCGGCTGGCGGACCCCCATCGCCGGGGGGCGGGGGACCCGCCCCCCCGCGATCCGGGGCCGCCAGCCGCCGCCACGCCCGCCCCCCGGCGGCTGGCGGACCCCCATCGCCGGGGGCGGGGGACCCGCCCCCCCGCGATCCGGGGCCGCCAGCCGCCGCCACGCCACGCCCCCCGGCGGCTGGCGGACCCCCATCGCCGGGGGCGGGGGACCCGCCCCCCGCGATCCGGGGCCGCCAGCCGCCGCCACGCCACGCCCCCCGGCGGCTGGCGGACCCCCATCGCCGGGGGGCGGGGGACCCGCCCCCCCGCGATCCGGGGCCGCCAGCCGCCACGCCACGCCCCCCGGCGGCTGGCGGACCCCCATCGCCGGGGGGGGGGGACCCGCCCCCCCGCGATCCGGGGCCGCCAGCCGCCGCCACGCCACGCCCCCCCGGCGGGCTGGCGACCCCATCGCCGGGGGGCGGGGGACCCGCCCCCCCGCGATCCGGGCCGCCAGCCGCCGCCACGCCACGCCCCCCGGCGGCTGGCGGACCCCCATCGCCGGGGGGCGGGGGACCCGCCCCCCCGCGATCCGGGGCCGCCAGCCGCCGCCACGCCCCGCCCCCCCGGCGGCTGGCGGACCCCATTCGCCGGGGGGCGGGGGACCCGCCCCCCCCGCGATTCCGGGCAGCCAGCCGCCGCCACGCCACGCCCCCACCCCGGAGGCTGGCGGACCACCCATCGCCGGGGGGCGGGGGACCCGCCCCCCCCGCGATCCGGGGCCGCCAGCCGCCGCCACGCCACGCCCCCCCGGCGGCTGGCGGACCCCCATCGCCGGGGGGCGGGGGACCCGCCCCCCCGCGATCCGGGGCCGCCAGCCGACGCCACGCCACGCCCCCCCGGCGGCTGGCGGACCCCCATCGCCGGGGGGCGGGGACCCGCCCCCCCCGCGATCCGGGGCCGCCAGCCGCCGCCACGCCCCGCCCCCCCGGCGGCTGGCGGACCCCCAATCGCCGGGGGGCGGGGGACCCGCCCCCCCCGCGATCCGGGGCCGCCAGCCGCCGCCACGCCACGCCCCCCCCGGCGGCTGGCGGACCCCCCATCGCCGGGGGGCGGGGGACCCGCCCCCCCGCGATCGGGGCCGCCAGCCGCCGCCACGCCCCGCCCCCCCCGGCGGCTGGCGGACCCCCATCGCCGGGGGGCGGGGGACCCGCCCCCCCCGCGATCCGGGGCCGCCAGCCGCCGCCACGCCACGCCCCCCCGGCGGCTGGCGGACCCCCATCGCCGGGGGGCGGGGGACCCGCCCCCCCGCGATCCGGGGCCGCCAGCCGCCCGCCACGCCACGCCCCCCCGGCGGCTGGCGGACCCCCATCGCCGGGGGGCGGGGGACCCGCCCCCCCGCGATCCGGGGCCGCCAGCCGCCGCCACGCCACGTCTATATGGGGAATCATATCGCATTCTTCCTACTGAAGATTAATTATATTATCCCAGGTGTGTGTCTATTCCCAGCAATATTGGCTGTCTATATTCCCTCCTTGGACGGAAATTTGAAGCAATATCATTGGGTGAGTGAACATCTTTTGTGATGTTTTAAGTAGTAACATCCTCCCCCTGGTGGATATCAGCAACAATCAATTAATACTTAATATTAATAAATATATTAAATATTAATACTAATAATCGATATTAATGATCACAATAAACTTCGTAAAAATTTATGGTGGATTAAAATGTTAACGATTTGCAATGGTAATTAATATTAATATCACCATGAATATTCAAATAATGATATACGCCATGAATGTTACTTAAATCAATACAAAGTGATGCGGGTAAGAAAATTCTGATGAGTATTAGGGACTAATAATATTGTTCATTAACATTAATATTAATAATTAATAGTAAGATTGCATAATCAGGTACTTAAAATAATGAAAACTAACAATGGTATCCAATTATTAGTACCATTGAGAATTATTAAAATCGATCATTGATGTGTAATAACTATATTATTACTCGGAATACCTGTACACCTATTTGTGGGCCCCAACAGGCCACCAAATCACGGTCCCCACGACTGGAGGCCTCCAACCCGGGGCGGGGGCGGGGAGCCCGCACCCCGCGATCCGGGCCGCCCAGCCACCCCCACGCCACGCCCCATTGACGGCTGGCGGACCCCCATCGCCGGGGGCGGGGGACCCGCCCCACCGCGATCCGGGGCGGCCAGCCGCCGCCACGCCACCCCCCGCCGGCGACAGGCGGACCCCCATCGCCGGGGGGCGGGGGACCCGCCCCCCCGCGATCCGGGGCCGCCAGCCGCCGCCACGCCACGTCTATATGGGGAATCATATCGCATTCTTCCTACTGAAGATTAATTATATTATCCCAGGTGTGTGTCTATTCCCAGCAATATTGGCTGTCTATATTCCCTCCTTGGACGGAAATTTGAAGCAATATCATTGGGTGAGTGAACATCTTTTGTGATGTTTTAAGTAGTAACATCCTCCCCCTGGTGGATATCAGCAACAATCAATTAATACTTAATATTAATAAATATATTAAATATTAATACTAATAATCGATATTAATGATCACAATAAACTTCGTAAAAATTTATGGTGGATTAAAATGTTAACGATTTGCAATGGTAATTAATATTAATATCACCATGAATATTCAAATAATGATATACGCCATGAATGTTACTTAAATCAATACAAAGTGATGCGGGTAAGAAAATTCTGATGAGTATTAGGGACTAATAATATTGTTCATTAACATTAATATTAATAATTAATAGTAAGATGCATAATCAGGTACTTAAAATAATGAAAACTAACAATGGTATCCAATTATTAGTACCATTGAGAATTATTAAAATCGATCATTGATGTGTAATAACTATATTATTACTCGGAATACCTGTACACCTATTTGTGGGCCCCAACAGGCCACCAAATCACGGTCCCCACGACTGGAGGCCTCCAACCCGGGGCGGGGGCGGGGAGCCCGCACCCCGCGATCCGGGCCGCCCAGCCACCCCACGCCACGCCCCTTGACGGCTGGCGGACCCCATCGCCGGGGGGGGGACCGCCCCACCGCGATCCGGGGCGGCAGCCGCCGCCAGCCACCCCCCGCCGCGACAGGCGGACCACATCGCGGGGGCGGGGGACCGCCCCACCGCGACGGGGCCGTCAGCCGCCGCCGCCACGCCCCGGCGCTGGCGGACCCCCATCGCCGGGGGGCGGGGGACCCGCCCCCGCGATCCGGGGCCGCCAGCCGCCGCCACGCCACGCCCCCCGGCGGCTGGCGGACCCCCATCGGGGGGCGGGGGACCGCCCCCCCGCGATCCGGGGCCGCCAGCCGCCGCCACGCCACGCCCCCCCGGCGGCTGGCGGACCCCATCGCCGGGGGGCGGGGACCCGCCCCCCGCGATCCGGGGCCGCCAGCCGCCGCCACGCCACGCCCCCCGGCGGCTGGCGGACCCCCATCGCCGGGGGGCGGGGGACCCGCCCCCCGCGATCCGGGGCCGCCAGCCGCCGCCACGCCACGCCCCCCCGGCGGCTGGCGGACCCCCATCGCCGGGGGGCGGGGGACCCGCCCCCCCGCGATCCGGGGCCGCCAGCCGCCGCCACGCCACGTCTATATGGGGAATCATATCGCATTCTTCCTACTGAAGATTAATTATATTATCCCAGGTGTGTGTCTATTCCCAGCAATATTGGCTGTCTATATTCCCTCCTTGGACGGAAATTTGAAGCAATATCATTGGGTGAGTGAACATCTTTTGTGATGTTTTAAGTAGTAACATCCTCCCCCTGGTGGATATCAGCAACAATCAATTAATACTTAATATTAATAAATATATTAAATATTAATACTAATAATCGATATTAATGATCACAATAAACTTCGTAAAAATTTATGGTGGATTAAAATGTTAACGATTTGCAATGGTAATTAATATTAATATCACCATGAATATTCAAATAATGATATACGCCATGAATGTTACTTAAATCAATACAAAGTGATGCGGGTAAGAAAATTCTGATGAGTATTAGGGACTAATAATATTGTTCATTAACATTAATATTAATAATTAATAGTAAGATTGCATAATCAGGTACTTAAAATAATGAAAACTAACAATGGTATCCAATTATTAGTACCATTGAGAATTATTAAAATCGATCATTGATGTGTAATAACTATATTATTACTCGGAATACCTGTACACCTATTTGTGGGCCCAACAGGCCACCAAATCACGGTCCCCACGACTGGAGGCCTCCAACCCGGGGCGGGGGCGGGGAGCCCGCACCCCGCCATCCGGGCCGCCCAGCCACCCCCACGCCACGCCCCCTTGACGGCTGGCGGACCCCCATCGCCGGGGGCGGGGGACCCGCCCCCCCGCGATCCGGGGCGGCCAGCCGCCGCCACGCCACGCCCCGCCGGCGGCTGGCGGACCCCCATCGCCGGGGGGCGGGGGACCCGCCCCCCCGCGATCCGGGGCCGCCAGCCGCCGCCACGCCACGCCCCCCGGCGGCTGGCGGACCCCCATCGCCGGGGGGCGGGGGACCCGCCCCCCGCGATCCGGGGCCGCCAGCCGCCGCCACGCCCGCCCGCCCCCGGCGGCTGGCGGACACCCCATCGCCGGGGGGGGGGGACCGCCCCCCGCGATCCGGGGCCGCCAGCCGCGCCACGCCCCGCCCCCCCGGCGGCTGGCGGACCCCCATCGCCGGGGGGGGGGGACCCGCCCCCCCGCGATCCGGGGCCGCCAGCCGCCGCACGCCCCGCCCCCCGGCGGCTGGCGGACCCCATCGCCGGGGGGCGGGGGACCCGCCCCCCCGCGATCCGGGGCGCCAGCCGCCGCCACGCCCCGCCCCCCGGCGGCTGGCGGACCCATCGCCGGGGGGGGGGGACCCGCCCCCCGCGATCCGGGGCCGCCAGCCGCCGCCACGCCCCGCCCCCCGGCGGTGGCGGACCCATCGCCGGGGGGCGGGGGACCGCCCCCCGCGATCCGGGGCCGCCAGCCGCCGCCACGCCCCGCCCCCCGGCGGCTGGCGGCCCCCCATAGCCGGGGGCGGGGAGACCCACCCCCCCCGCGATCCGGGGCCCCCAGCCGCCGCCACGCCCCGCCCCCCCGGCGGCTGGCGGACCCCCATCGCCGGGGGGCGGGGGACCCGCCCCCCCGCGATCCGGGGCCGCCAGCCGCCGCCACGCCCCGCCCCCCCGGCGGCTGGCGGACCCCCATCGCCGGGGGGCGGGGGACCCGCCCCCCCGCGATCCGGGGCCGCCAGCCGCCGCCACGCCACGTCTATATGGGGAATCATATCGCATTCTTCCTACTGAAGATTAATTATATTATCCCAGGTGTGTGTCTATTCCCAGCAATATTGGCTGTCTATATTCCCTCCTTGGACGGAAATTTGAAGCAATATCATTGGGTGAGTGAACATCTTTTGTGATGTTTTAAGTAGTAACATCCTCCCCCTGGTGGATATCAGCAACAATCAATTAATACTTAATATTAATAAATATATTAAATATTAATACTACTAATCGATATTAATGATCACAATAAACTTCGTAAAAATTTATGGTGGATTAAAATGTTAACGATTTGCAATGGTAATTAATATTAATATCACCATGAATATTCAAATAATGATATACGCCATGAATGTTACTTAAATCAATACAAAGTGATGCGGGTAAGAAAATTCTGATGAGTATTAGGGACTAATAATATTGTTCATTAACATTAATATTAATAATTAATAGTAAGATTGCATAATCAGGTACTTAAAATAATGAAAACTAACAATGGTATCCAATTATTAGTACCATTGAGAATTATTAAAATCGATCATTGATGTGTAATAACTATATTATTACTCGGAATACCTGTACACCTATTTGTGGGCCCCAACAGGCCACCAAATCACGGTCCCCACGACTGGAGGCCTCCAACCCGGGGCGGGGGCGGGGAGCCCGCACCCCGCGATCCGGGCCGCCCAGCCACCCCCACGCCACGCCCCCTTGACGGCTGGCGGACCCCCATCGCCGGGGGCGGGGGACCCGCCCCACCGCGATCCGGGGCGGCCAGCCGCCGCCACGCCACCCCCCGCCGGCGACAGGCGGACCCCCATCGCCGGGGGGCGGGGGACCCGCCCCCCCGCGATCCGGGGCCGCCAGCCGCCGCCACGCCACGTCTATATGGGGAATCATATCGCATTCTTCCTACTGAAGATTAATTATATTATCCCAGGTGTGTGTCTATTCCCAGCAATATTGGCTGTCTATATTCCCTCCTTGGACGGAAATTTGAAGCAATATCATTGGGTGAGTGAACATCTTTTGTGATGTTTTAAGTAGTAACATCCTCCCCCTGGTGGATATCAGCAACAATCAATTAATACTTAATATTAATAAATATATTAAATATTAATACTAATAATCGATATTAATGATCACAATAAACTTCGTAAAAATTTATGGTGGATTAAAATGTTAACGATTTGCAATGGTAATTAATATTAATATCACCATGAATATTCAAATAATGATATACGCCATGAATGTTACTTAAATCAATACAAAGTGATGCGGGTAAGAAAATTCTGATGAGTATTAGGGACTAATAATATTGTTCATTAACATTAATATTAATAATTAATAGTAAGATTGCATAATCAGGTACTTAAAATAATGAAAACTAACAATGGTATCCAATTATTAGTACCATTGAGAATTATTAAAATCGATCATTGATGTGTAATAACTATATTATTACTCGGAATACCTGTACACCTATTTGTGGGCCCCAACAGGCCACCAAATCACGGTCCCCACGACTGGAGGCCTCCAACCCGGGGCGGGGGCGGGGAGCCCGCACCCCGCCATCCGGGCCGCCCAGCCACCCCCACGCCACGCCCCCTTGACGGCTGGCGGACCCCCATCGCCGGGGGCGGGGGACCCGCCCCACCGCGATCCGGGGCGGCCAGCCGCCGCCACGCCACCCCCCGCCGGCGACAGGCGGACCCCCATCGCCGGGGGGCGGGGGACCCGCCCCCCCGCGATCCGGGGCCGTCAGCCGCCCGCCACGCCCCCCCGGCGGCTGGCGGACCCCCATCGCCGGGGGGCGGGGGACCCGCCCCCCCGCGATCCGGGGCCGGCCAGCCGCCGCCACGCCACGCCCCCCCGGCGGCTGGCGGACCCCATCGCCGGGGGGCGGGGGACCCGCCCCCCCGCGATCCGGGGCCGCCAGCCGCCGCCACGCCACGCCCCCCGGCGGCTGGCGGACCCCCATCGCCGCGGGGGCGGGGGACCCGCCCCCCGCGATCCGGGGCCGCCAGCCGCCGCCACGCCACGCCCCCCCGGCGGCTGGCGGACGCCCCATCGCCGGGGGGCGGGGGACCCGCCCCCCCGCGATCCGGGGCCGCCAGCCGCCGCCACGCCACGCCCCCCCGGCGGCTGGCGGACCCCCATCGCCGGGGGGCGGGGGACCCGCCCCCCCCGCGATCCGGGGCCGCCAGCCGCCGCCACGCCACGTCTATATGGGGAATCATATCGCATTCTTCCTACTGAAGATTAATTATATTATCCCAGGTGTGTGTCTATTCCCAGCAATATTGGCTGTCTATATTCCCTCCTTGGACGGAAATTTGAAGCAATATCATTGGGTGAGTGAACATCTTTTGTGATGTTTTAAGTAGTAACATCCTCCCCCTGGTGGATATCAGCAACAATCAATTAATACTTAATATTAATAAATATATTAAATATTAATACTAATAATCGATATTAATGATCACAATAAACTTCGTAAAAATTTATGGTGGATTAAAATGTTAACGATTTGCAATGGTAATTAATATTAATATCACCATGAATATTCAAATAATGATATACGCCATGAATGTTACTTAAATCAATACAAAGTGATGCGGGTAAGAAAATTCTGATGAGTATTAGGGACTAATAATATTGTTCATTAACATTAATATTAATAATTAATAGTAAGATTGCATAATCAGGTACTTAAAATAATGAAAACTAACAATGGTATCCAATTATTAGTACCATTGAGAATTATTAAAATCGATCATTGATGTGTAATAACTATATTATTACTCGGAATACCTGTACACCTATTTGTGGGCCCCAACAGGCCACCAAATCACGGTCCCCACGACTGGAGGCCTCCAACCCGGGGCGGGGGCGGGGAGCCCGCACCCCGCCATCCGGGCCGCCCAGCCACCCCCACGCCACGCCCCCTTGACGGCTGGCGGACCCCCATCGCCGGGGGCGGGGGACCCGCCCCACCGCGATCCGGGGCGGCCAGCCGCCGCCACGCCACGCCCCGCCGGCGCTGGCGGACCCCCATCGCCGGGGGGCGGGGGACCCGCCCCCCCGCGATCCGGGGCCGCCAGCCGCCGCCACGCCACCCCCCCCGGCGGCTGGCGGACCCCCATCGCCGGGGGGCGGGGGACCCGCCCCCCCGCGATCCGGGGCCGCCAGCCGCCGCCACGCCACGCCCCCCCGGCGGCTGGCGGACCCCCATCGCCGGGGGGCGGGGGACCCGCCCCCCCGCGATCCGGGGCCGCCAGCCGCCGCCACGCCACCCCCGCCGGCGGCTGGCGGACCCCCATCGCCGGGGGGCGGGGGACCCGCCCCCCGCGATCCGGGGCCGCCAGCCGCCGCCACGCCCGCCCCCGGCGGCTGGCGGACCCCCATCGCCGGGGGGCGGGGGACCCGCCCCCCCGCGATCCGGGGCCGCCAGCCGCCGCCACGCCCGCCCCCCGGCGGCTGGCGGACCCCCATCGCCGGGGGGCGGGGGACCCGCCCCCCCGCGATCCGGGGCCGCCAGCCGCCGCCACGCCCGCCCCCCGGCGGCTGGCGGACCCCCATCGCCGGGGGGCGGGGGACCCGCCCCCCGCGATCCGGGGCCGCCAGCCGCCGCCACGCCCGCCCCCCGGCGGCTGGCGGACCCCCATCGCCGGGGGGCGGGGGACCCGCCCCCCCGCGATCCGGGGCCGCCAGCCGCCGCCACGCCACGCCCCCCCGGCGGCTGGCGGACCCCCATCGCCGGGGGGCGGGGGACCCGCCCCCCCGCGATCCGGGGCCGCCAGCCGCCGCCACGCCCGCCCCCCGGCGGCTGGCGGACCCCCATCGCCGGGGGGCGGGGGACCCGCCCCCCCGCGATCCGGGGCCGCCAGCCGCCGCCACGCCACGCCCCCCCGGCGGCTGGCGGACCCCCATCGCCGGGGGGCGGGGGACCCGCCCCCCCGCGATCCGGGGCCGCCAGCCGCCGCCACGCCACGCCCCCCCGGCGGCTGGCGGACCCCCATCGCCGGGGGGCGGGGGACCCGCCCCCCCGCGATCCGGGGCCGCCAGCCGCCGCCACGCCACGCCCCCCCGGCGGCTGGCGGACCCCCATCGCCGGGGGGCGGGGGACCCGCCCCCCCGCGATCCGGGGCCGCCAGCCGCCGCCACGCCCCCCCCCCGGCGGCTGGCGGACCCCCATCGCCGGGGGGCGGGGGACCCGCCCCCCCGCGATCCGGGGCCGCCAGCCGCCGCCACGCCACGCCCCCCCGGCGGCTGGCGGACCCCCATCGCCGGGGGGCGGGGGACCCGCCCCCCCGCGATCCGGGGCCGCCAGCCGCCGCCACGCCACGCCCCCCGGCGGCTGGCGGACCCCCATCGCCGGGGGGGGGGGACCCGCCCCCCCGCGATCCGGGGCCGCCAGCCGCCGCCACGCCACGCCCCCCGGCGGCTGGCGGACCCCCATCGCCGGGGGGGGGGGACCCGCCCCCCCGCGATCCGGGGCCGCCAGCCGCCGCCACGCCCGCCCCCGGCGGCTGGCGGACCCCCATCGCCGGGGGGCGGGGGACCCGCCCCCCCGCGATCCGGGGCCGCCAGCCGCCGCCACGCCACGCCCCCCGGCGGCTGGCGGACCCCCATCGCCGGGGGGCGGGGGACCCGCCCCCCCGCGATCCGGGGCCGCCAGCCGCCGCCACGCCACGCCCCCCCGGCGGCTGGCGGACCCCCATCGCCGGGGGGCGGGGGACCCGCCCCCCCGCGATCCGGGGCCGCCAGCCGCCGCCACGCCACGTCTATATGGGGAATCATATCGCATTCTTCCTACTGAAGATTAATTATATTATCCCAGGTGTGTGTCTATTCCCAGCAATATTGGCTGTCTATATTCCCTCCTTGGACGGAAATTTGAAGCAATATCATTGGGTGAGTGAACATCTTTTGTGATGTTTAAGTAGTAACATCCTCCCCCTGGTGGATATCAGCAACAATCAATTAATACTTAATATTAATAAATATATTAAATATTAATACTAATAATCGATATTAATGATCACAATAAACTTCGTAAAAATTTATGGTGGATTAAAATGTTAACGATTTGCAATGGTAATTAATATTAATATCACCATGAATATTCAAATAATGATATACGCCATGAATGTTACTTAAATCAATACAAAGTGATGCGGGTAAGAAAATTCTGATGAGTATTAGGGACTAATAATATTGTTCATTAACATTAATATTAATAATTAATAGTAAGATTGCATAATCAGGTACTTAAAATAATGAAAACTAACAATGGTATCCAATTATTAGTACCATTGAGAATTATTAAAATCGATCATTGATGTGTAATAACTATATTATTACTCGGAATACCTGTACACCTATTTGTGGGCCCCAACAGGCCACCAAATCACGGTCCCCACGACTGGAGGCCTCCAACCCGGGGCGGGGGCGGGGAGCCCGCACCCCGCCATCCGGGCCGCCCAGCCACCCCCACGCCACGCCCCCTTGACGGCTGGCGGACCCCCATCGCCGGGGGCGGGGGACCCGCCCCACCGCGATCCGGGGCGGCCAGCCGCCGCCACGCCACGCCCCGCCGGCGACTGGCGGACCCCCATCGCCGGGGGGCGGGGGACCCGCCCCCCCGCGATCCGGGCCGTCAGCCGCCGCCACGCCACGCCCCCCCGGCGGCTGGCGGACCCCCATCGCCGGGGGGCGGGGGACCCGCCCCCCCGCGATCCGGGGCCGCCAGCCGCCGCCACGCCACCCCCCGCCGGCGGCTGGCGGACCCCCATCGCCGGGGGGCGGGGGACCCGCCCCCCCGCGATCCGGGGCCGCCAGCCGCCGCCACGCCACGCCCCCCCGGCGGCTGGCGGACCCCCATCGCCGGGGGGCGGGGGACCCGCCCCCCCGCGATCCGGGCCGCCAGCCGCCGCCACGCCACGCCCCCCCGGCGGCTGGCGGACCCCCATCGCCGGGGGGCGGGGGACCCGCCCCCCCCGCGATCCGGGGCCGCCAGCCGCCGCCACGCCACGCCCCCCGGCGGCTGGCGGACCCCCATCGCCGGGGGGCGGGGGGACCCGCCCCCCCGCGATCCGGGGCCGCCAGCCGCCGCCACGCCACGTCTATATGGGGAATCATATCGCATTCTTCCTACTGAAGATTAATTATATTATCCCAGGTGTGTTGTCTATTCCCAGCAATATTGGCTGTCTATATTCCCTCCTTGGACGGAAATTTGAAGCAATATCATTGGGTGAGTGAACATCTTTTGTGATGTTTTAAGTAGTAACATCCTCCCCCTGGTGGATATCAGCAACAATCAATTAATACTTAATATTAATAAATATATTAAATATTAATACTAATAATCGATATTAATGATCACAATAAACTTCGTAAAAATTTATGGTGGATTAAAATGGTAACGATTTGCAATGGTAATTAATATTAATATCCACCATGAATATTCAAATAATGATATACGCCATGAATGTTACTTAAATCAATACAAAGTGATGCGGGTAAGAAAATTCTGATGAGTATTAGGGACTAATAATATTGTTCATTAACATTAATATTAATAATTAATAGTAAGATTGCATAATCAGGTACTTAAAATAATGAAACTAACAATGGTATCCAATTATTAGTACCATTGAGAATTATTAAAATCGATCATTGATGTGTAATAAACTATATTATTACTCGGAATACCTGTACACCTATTTGTGGGCCCCAACAGGCCACCAAATCACGGTCCCACGACTGGAGGCCTCCAACCCGGGGCGGGGGCGGGGAGCCCGCCACCCCGCCATCCGGGCCGCCCAGCCACCCCCACGCCACGCCCCCTTGACGGCTGGCGGACCCCCATCGCCGGGGGCGGGGGACCCGCCCCCCCCGCGATCCGGGGCGGCCAGCCGCGGGGGGCGGGGGAACACCGCCCCCCGCGATCCGGGGCCGCCATCCGCCGCCAACGCCACGCCCCCCCGGCTGCTGGCGTACCCCATCGCCGGGGGGCGGGGGACCCGCCCCCCCGCGATCCGGGGCCGCCAGCCGCCGCCACGCCCCGCCCCCCCGGCGGCTGGCGGACCCCCATCGCCGGGGGGGCGGGGGACCCGCCCCCCCGCGATCCGGGGTCCGCCAGCCGCCGCCACGCCACGCCCCCCCGGCGGCTGGCGGACCCCCATCGCCGGGGGGCGGGGGACCCGCCCCCCCGCGATCCGGGGCCGCCAGCCGCCGCCACTCCACGCCCCCCCGGCGGCTGGCGGACCCCCATCGCCGGGGGGCGGGGGACCCGCCCCCCCGCGATCCGGGGCCGCCAGCCGCCGCCACGCCACGCCCCCACCGGCGGCTGGCGGACCCCCATCGCCGGGGGGCGGGGGACCCGCCCCCCCGCGATCCGGGGCCGCCAGCCGCCGCCACGCCACGCCCCCCCGGCGGCTGGCGGACCCCCATCGCCGGGGGGCGGGGGACCCGCCCCCCCGCGATCCGGGGCCGCCAGCCGCCGCCACGCCACGCCCCCCCGGCGGCTGGCGGACCCCCATCGCCGGGGGGCGGGGGACCCGCCCCCCCGCGATCCGGGGCCGCCAGCCGCCGCCACGCCACGCCCCCCCGGCGGCTGGCGGACCCCCATCGCCGGGGGGCGGGGGACCCGCCCCCCCGCGATCCGGGGCCGCCAGCCGCCGCCACGCCACGCCCCCCCGGCGGCTGGCGGACCCCCATCGCCGGGGGGCGGGGGACCCGCCCCCCCGCGATCCGGGGCCGCCAGCCGCCGCCACGCCACGCCCCCCCGGCGGCTGGCGGACCCCCATCGCCGGGGGCGGGGGACCCGCCCCCCCGCGATCCGGGGCCGCCAGCCGCCGCCACGCCACGCCCCCCCGGCGGCTGGCGGACCCCCATCGCCGGGGGGCGGGGGACCCGCCCCCCCGCGATCCGGGGCCGCCAGCCGCCGCCACGCCACGCCCCCCCGGCGGCTGGCGGACCCCCCATCGCCGGGGGGCGGGGGACCCGCCCCCCCCGCGATCCGGGGCCGCCAGCCGCCGCCACGCCACGCCCCCCGGCGGCTGGCGGACCCCCATCGCCGGGGGCGGGGGACCCGCCCCCCTCGCGATCCGGGCCGCCAGCCGCCGCCACGCCACGCCCCCCGGCGGCTGGCGGACCCCCATCGCCGGGGGGCGGGGGACCCGCCCCCCCGCGATCCGGGGACGCCAGCCGCCGCCACGCCACGCCCCCCCCGGCGGCTGGCGGACCCCCATCGCCGGGGGGCGGGGACCCGCCCCCCCGCGATCCGGGGCCGCCATACGCCGCCACGCCACGCCCCCCCGGCGGCTGGCGGACCCCCATCGCCGGGGGGCGGGGGACCCGCCCCCCGCGATCCGGGGCCGCCAGCCGCCGCCACGCCAGCCCCCCCCGGCGGCTGGCGGACCCCCATCGCCGGGGGGCGGGGGACCCGCCCCCCCGCGATCCGGGGCCGCCAGCCGCCGCCACGCCACGCCCCCCCGGCGGCTGGCGGACCCCCATCGCCGGGGGGCGGGGGACCCGCCCCCCCGCGATCCGGGGCCGCCAGCCGCCGCCACGCCACGCCCCCCCGGCGGCTGGCGGACCCCCATCGCCGGGGGGCGGGGGACCCGCCCCCCCGCGATCCGGGGCCGCCAGCCGCCGCCACGCCACGCCCCCCCGGCGGCTGGCGGACCCCCATCGCCGGGGGGCGGGGGACCCGCCCCCCCGCGATCCGGGGCCGCCAGCCGCCGCCACGCCACGCCCCCCCGGCGGCTGGCGGACCCCCATCGCCGGGGGGCGGGGGACCCGCCCCCCCGCGATCCGGGGCCGCCAGCCGCCGCCACGCCACGCCCCCCCGGCGGCTGGCGGACCCCCATCGCCGGGGGGCGGGGGACCCGCCCCCCCGCGATCCGGGGCCGCCAGCCGCCGCCACGCCACGCCCCCCCGGCGGCTGGCGGACCCCCATCGCCGGGGGGCGGGGGACCCGCCCCCCCGCGATCCGGGGCCGCCAGCCGCCGCCACGCCACGCCCCCCCGGCGGCTGGCGGACCCCCATCGCCGGGGGCGGGGGACCCGCCCCCCCGCGATCCGGGGCCGCCAGCCGCCGCCACGCCACGCCCCCCCGGCGGCTGGCGGACCCCCATCGCCGGGGGGCGGGGGACCCGCCCCCCCGCGATCCGGGGCCGCCAGCCGCCGCCACGCCACGCCCCCCCGGCGGCTGGCGGACCCCCATCGCCGGGGGGCGGGGGACCCGCCCCCCCGCCGGGGCCGCCAGCCGCCGCCACGCCACGCCCCCCCCGGCTGGCGGACCCCCATCGCCGGGGGCGGGGGACCCGCCCCCCCGCGATCCGGGGCCGCCAGCCGCCGCCACGCCACGCCCCCCCGGCGGCTGGCGGACCCCCATCGCCGGGGGGCGGGGACCCGCCCCCCCGCGATCCGGGGCCGCCAGCCGCCGCCCACGCCACGCCCCCCCCGGCGGCTGGCGGACCCCCATCGCCGGGGGGCGGGGGACCCGCCCCCCCGCGATCCGGGGCCGCCAGCCGCCGCCAACGCCACGCCCCCCCGGCGGCTGGCGGACCCCATCGCCGGGGGGCGGGGGACCCGCCCCCCCGCGATCCGGGGCCGCCAGCCGCCGCCACGCCACGCCCCCCGGCGGCTGGCGGACCCCCATCGCCGGGGGGCGGGGGACCCGCCCCCCCGCGATCCGGGGCCGCCAGCCGCCGCCACGCCACGCCCCCCCCGGCGGCTGGCGGACCCCCATCGCCGGGGGGCGGGGGACCCGCCCCCCCGCGATCCGGGGCCGCCAGCCGCCGCCACGCCACGCCCCCCCGGCGGCTGGCGGACCCCCATCGCCGGGGGGCGGGGGACCCGCCCCCCCGCGATCCGGGGCCGCCAGCCGCCGCCACGCCACGCCCCCCCCGGCGGCTGGCGGACCCCCATCGCCGGGGGCGGGGGACCCGCCCCCCCGCGATCCGGGGCCGCCAGCCGCCGCCACGCCACGCCCCCCCGGCTTGGCGGACCCCCCATCGCCGGGGGGCGGGGGACCCGCCCCCCCGCGATCCGGGGCCGCCAGCCGCCGCCACGCCCCCCCCCCGGCGGCTGGCGGACCCCCATCGCCGGGGGGCGGGGGACCCGCCCCCCCGATCCGGGCCGCCAGCCGCCGCCACGCCACGCCCCCCCGGCGGCTGGCGGACCCCCATCGCCGGGGGGCGGGGGACCCGCCCCCCCGCGATCCGGGGCCGCCAGCCGCCGCCACCACGCCCCCCCGGCGGCTGGCGGACCCCCATCGCCGGGGGGGGGGACCCGCCCCCCCCGATCCGGGGCCGCCAGCCGCCGCCACGCCCGCCCCCCGGCGGCTGGCGGACCCCCATCGCCGGGGGGCGGGGACCCGCCCCCCCGATCCGGGCCGCCAGCCGCCGCCACGCCACGCCCCCCCGGCGGCTGGCGGACCCCCATCGCCGGGGGGCGGGGGACCCGCCCCCCCGCGATCCGGGGCCGCCAGCCGCCGCCACGCCACGCCCCCCCGGCGGCTGGCGGACCCCCATCGCCGGGGGCGGGGGACCCGCCCCCCCGCGATCCGGGGCCGCCAGCCGCCGCCACGCCACGTCTATATGGGGAATCATATCGCATTCTTCCTACTGAAGATTAATTATATTATCCCAGGTGTGTGTCTATTCCCAGCAATATTGGCTGTCTATATTCCCTCCTTGGACGGAAATTTGAAGCAATATCATTGGGTGAGTGAACATCTTTTGTGATGTTTTAAGTAGTAACATCCTCCCCCTGGTGGATATCAGCAACAATCAATTAATACTTAATATTAATAAATATATTAAATATTAATACTAATAATCGATATTAATGATCACAATAAACTTCGTAAAATTTATGGTGGATTAAAATGTTAACGATTTGCAATGGTAATTAATATTAATATCACCATGAATATTCAAATAATGATATACGCCATGAATGTTACTTAAATCAATACAAAGTGATGCGGGTAAGAAAATTCTGATGAGTATTAGGGACTAATAATATTGTTCATTAACATTAATATTAATAATTAATAGTAAGATTGCATAATCAGGTACTTAAAATAATGAAAACTAACAATGGTATCCAATTATTAGTACCATTGAGAATTATTAAAATCGATCATTGATGTGTAATAACTATATTATTACTCGGAATACCTGTACACCTATTTGTGGGCCCCAACAGGCCACCAAATCACGGTCCCCACGACTGGAGGCCTCCAACCCGGGGCGGGGGCGGGGAGCCCGCACCCCGCCATCCGGGCCGCCCAGCCACCCCCACGCCACGCCCCCCTTGACGGCTGGCGGACCCCCATCGCCGGGGGCGGGGGACCCGCCCCACCGCGATCCGGGGCGGCCAGCCGCCGCCACGCCACGCCCCCGCCGGCGGCTGGCGGACCCCCATCGCCGGGGGGCGGGGGACCCGCCCCCCCCGCGATCCGGGGCCGCCAGCCGCCGCCACGCCACGCCCCCCCGGCGGCTGGCGGACCCCCATCGCCGGGGGGCGGGGGACCCGCCCCCCCGCGATCCGGGGCCGCCAGCCGCCGCCACGCCACGCCCCCCCGGCGGCTGGCGGACCCCCATCGCCGGGGGGCGGGGGACCCCGCCCCCCCGCGATCCGGGGCCGCCAGCCGCCGCCACGCCACGCCCCCCCGGCGGCTGGCGGACCCCCATCGCCGGGGGGCGGGGGACCCGCCCCCCCGCGATCCGGGCCGCCAGCCGCCGCCACGCCACGCCCCCCCGGCGGCTGGCGGACCCCCATCGCCGGTGGGGCGGGGACCCGCCCCCCCGCGATCCGGGGCCGCCAGCCGCCGCCACGCCACGCCCCCCCGGCGGCTGGCGGACCCCCATCGCGGGGGCGGGGGACCCCGCCCCCCCGCGATCCGGGGCCGCCAGCCGCCGCCACGCCACGCCCCCCCGGCGGCTGGCGGACCCCCATCGCCGGGGGGCGGGGGACCCGCCCCCCCGCGATCCGGGGCCGCCAGCCGCCGCCACGCCACGCCCCCCGGCGGCTGGCGGACCCCCATCGCCGGGGGGCGGGGGACCCGCCCCCCCGCGATCCGGGGCCGCCAGCCGCCGCCACGCCACGCCCCCCCCGGCGGCTGGCGGACCCCCATCGCCGGGGGGCGGGGGACCCGCCCCCCCGCGATCCGGGGCCGCCAGCCGCCGCCACGCCACGCCCCCCCGGCGGCTGGCGGACCCCCATCGCCGGGGGGCGGGGGACCCGCCCCCCCGCGATCCGGGGCCGCCAGCCGCCGCCACGCCACGTCTATATGGGGAATCATATCGCATTCTTCCTACTGAAGATTAATTATATTATCCCAGGTGTGTGTCTATTCCCAGCAATATTGGCTGTCTATATTCCCTCCTTGGACGGAAATTTGAAGCAATATCATTGGGTGAGTGAACATCTTTTGTGATGTTTTAAGTAGTAACATCCTCCCCTGGTGGATATCAGCAACAATCAATTAATACTTAATATTAATAAATATATTAAATATTAATACTAATAATCGATATTAATGATCACAATAAACTTCGTAAAAATTTATGGTGGATTAAAATGTTAACGATTTGCAATGGTAATTAATATTAATATCACCATGAATATTCAAATAATGATATACGCCATGAATGTTACTTAAATCAATACAAAGTGATGCGGGTAAGAAAATTCTGATGAGTATTAGGGACTAATAATATTGTTCATTAACATTAATATTAATAATTAATAGTAAGATTGCATAATCAGGTACTTAAAATAATGAAAACTAACAATGGTATCCAATTATTAGTACCATTGAGAATTATTAAAATCGATCATTGATGTGTAATAACTATATTATTACTCGGAATACCTGTACACCTATTTGTGGGCCCCAACAGGCCACCAAATCACGGTCCCCACGACTGGAGGCCTCCAACCCGGGGCGGGGGCGGGGAGCCCGCACCCCGCCATCCGGGCCGCCCAGCCACCCCCACGCCATCGCCCCCCTTGACGGCTGGCGGACCCCCATCCGCCGGGGGCGGGGGACCCGACACCCCCACCGCGATCCGGGGCGGCCAGCCGCCGCCACGCCACGCCCCGCCGGCGGCTGGCGGACCCCCATCGCCGGGGGGCGGGGGACCCGCCCCCCCGCCGATCCGGGCCGCCAGCCAGCCGCACGCCACGCCCACGCCCCCCCAGGCGGCTGGCGGACCCCCATCGCCGGGGGGCGGGGGACCGCCCCCCCGCGATCCGGGGCCGCCAGCCGCCGCCACGCCACGCCCCCCCGGCGGCTGGCGGACCCCATCGCCGGGGGGCGGGGGACCCGCCCCCCCGCGATCCGGGGCCGCCAGCCCGCCGCCACGCCACGCCCCCCCGGCGGCTGGCGGACCCCCATCGCCGGGGGCGGGGGACCCGCCCCCCCGCGATCCGGGGCCGCCAGCCGCCGCCACGCCACGCCCCCCCGGCGGCTGGCGGACCCCCCATCGCCGGGGGGCGGGGGACCCGACCCCCCGCGATCCGGGGCCGCCAGCCGCCGCCACGCCACCACGCCCCCCCGGCGGCTGGCGGACCCCCATCGCCGGGGGGCGGGGGACCCGCCCCCCGCGATCCGGGCCGCCAGCCGCCGCCACGCCACGCCCCCCCGGCGGCTGGCGGACCCCCATCGCGGGGGCGGGGACCCGCCCCCCGCGACCGGGCCGCCAGCCGCCGCCCGCCCCCCCCTCCCCCCTCCCGATCCGGGGCCGCCAGCCCCCGACGCCCGCCCCCCGGCGGTGGCGGACCCCCATCGCCGGGGGGCGGGGGACCCGCCCCCCCGCGATCCGGGGCCGAGCCGCCGCCACGCCACGGCCCCCCCGGCGGCTGGCGGACCCCCATCGCCTGGGGGGCGGGGACCCGCCCCCCCCGCGATCCGGGGCCGACAGCCGCCGCGCCAACGCGCACGTCTATATGGGGAATCATATCGCATTCTTCCTACTGAAGATTAATTATATTATCCCAGGTGTGTGTCTATTCCCAGCAATATTGGCTGTCTATATTCCCTCCTTGGACGGAAATTTGAAGCAATATCATTGGGTGAGTGAACATCTTTTGTGATGTTTTAAGTAGTAACATCCTCCCCCTGGTGGATATCAGCAACAATCAATTAATACTTAATATTAATAAATATATTAAATATTAATACTAATAATCGATATTAATGATCACAATAAACTTCGTAAAAATTTATGGTGGATTAAAATGTTAACGATTTGCAATGGTAATTAATATTAATATCACCATGAATATTCAAATAATGATATACGCCATGAATGTTACTTAAATCAATACAAAGTGATGCGGGTAAGAAAATTCTGATGAGTATTAGGGACTAATAATATTGTTCATTAACATTAATATTAATAATTAATAGTAAGATTGCATAATCAGGTACTTAAAATAATGAAAACTAACAATGGTATCCAATTATTAGTACCATTGAGAATTATTAAAATCGATCATTGATGTGTAATAACTATATTATTACTCGGAATACCTGTACACCTATTTGTGGGCCCCAACAGGCCACCAAATCACGGTCCCCACGACTGGAGGCCTCCAACCCGGGGCGGGGGCGGGGAGCCCGCACCCCGCCATCCGGGCCGCCCAGCCACCCCCAACGCCACGCCCCCTTGACGGCTGGCGGACCCCCATCGCCGGGGGCGGGGGACCCGCCCCACCGCGATCCGGGGCGGCCAGCCGCCGCCACGGCCACGCCCCGCCGGCGGCTGGCGGACCCCCATCGCCGGGGGCGGGGGACCCGCCCCCCCGCGATCCGGGGCCGCCAGCCGCCGCCACGCCACGCCCCCCCGGCGGCTGGCGGACCCCCCATCGCCGGGGGGCGGGGGACCCGCCCCCCCGCGATCCGGGGCCGCCAGCCGCCGCCACGCCACGCCCCCCCGGCGGCTGGCGGACCCCCATCGCCGGGGGGCGGGGGACCCGCCCCCCGCGATCCGGGGCCGCCAGCCGCCGCCACGCCACGCCCCCCCGGCGGCTGGCGGACCCCCATCGCCGGGGGGCGGGGGACCCGCCCCCCGCGATCCGGGGCCGCCAGCCGCCGCCACGCACGCCCCCCCGGCGGCTGGCGGACCCCCATCGCCGGGGGGCGGGGGACCCGCCCCCCCGCGATCCGGGGCCGCCAGCCGCCGCCACGCCACGCCCCCCCGGCGGCTGGCGGACCCCCATCGCCGGGGGGTGGGGGACCCGCCCCCCCAGCGATCCGGGACCGCCAGCCGCCGCCACGCCACGTCTATATTGGGAATCATATCGCAATCTTCCTACTGAAGATTAATTACATTATCCCAGGTGTGTGTCTATTCCCAGCAATATTGGCTGTCTATATTCCCTCTTGGACGGAAATTTGAAGCAATATCATTGGGTGAGGGAACATCTTTTGTGATGTTTTAAGTAGTAACATCCTCCCCCTGGTGGATATCAGCAAAAATCAATTAATAATTAATAATAATAAATATATTAAATATTAATATTAATAATCGATAATAATGATCACAATAAACTTCGTAAAAATTTATGGTGGATTAAAATGTTAACGATTTGCAATGGTAATTAATATTAATATCACCATGAATATTCAAATAATGATATACGCCATGAATGTTACTTAAATCAATACAAAGTGATGCGGGTAAGAAAATTCTGATGAGTATTAGGGACTAATAATATTGTTCATTAACATTAATATTAATAATTAATAGTAAGATTGCATAATCAGGTACTTAAAATAATGAAAACTAACAATGGTATCCAATTATTAGTACCATTGAGAATTATTAAAATCGATCATTGATGTGTAATAACTATATTATTACTCGGAATACCTGTACACCTATTTGTGGGCCCCAACAGGCCACCAATCACGGTCCCCACGACTGGAGGCCTCCAACCCGGGGCGGGGGCGGGGAGCCCGCACCCGCCATCCGGGCCGCCCAGCCACCCCCACGCCACCCCCCGCGGCTGGCGGACCCCCATCGCCGGGGGCGGGGGACCCGCCCCCCCGCGATCCGGGGCGCCAGCCGCCGCCACGCCACGCCCCCCGGCGGCTGGCGGACCCCCATCGCCGGGGGGCGGGGGACCCGCCCCCCCGCGATCCGGGGCCGCCAGCCGCCGCCACGCCACCCCCCCCGGCGGCTGGCGGACCCCCATCGCCGGGGGCGGGGGACCCGCCCCCCCGATCCGGGGCCGCCAGCCGCCGCCACGCCACGCCCCCCCGGCGGCTGGCGGACCCCCATCGCCGGGGGCGGGGGACCCGCCCCCCCGCGATCCGGGGCCGCCAGCCGCCGCCACGCCACCCCCCCGGCGGCTGGCGGACCCCCATCGCCGGGGGCGGGGGACCCGCCCCCCCGCGATCCGGGGCCGCCAGCCGCCGCCACGCCACGCCCCCCCGGCGGCTGGCGGACCCCCATCGCCGGGGGCGGGGGACCCGCCCCCCCGCGATCCGGGGCCGCCAGCCGCCGCCACGCCACGCCCCCCCGGCGGCTGGCGGACCCCCATCGCCGGGGGGCGGGGGACCCGCCCCCCCGCGATCCGGGGCCGCCAGCCGCCGCCACGCCACGCCCCCCCGGCGGCTGGCGGACCCCCATCGCCGGGGGGCGGGGGACCCGCCCCCCCGCGATCCGGGGCCGCCAGCCGCCGCCACGCCACGCCCCCCCGGCGGCTGGCGGACCCCCATCGCCGGGGGGCGGGGGACCCGCCCCCCCGCGATCCGGGGCCGCCAGCCGCCGCCACGCCACGCCCCCCCGGCGGCTGGCGGACCCCCATCGCCGGGGGGCGGGGGACCCGCCCCCCCGCGATCCGGGGCCGCCAGCCGCCGCCACGCCACGCCCCCCCGGCGGCTGGCGGACCCCCATCGCCGGGGGGCGGGGGACCCGCCCCCCCGCGATCCGGGGCCGCCAGCCGCCGCCACGCCACGCCCCCCCGGCGGCTGGCGGACCCCCATCGCCGGGGGGCGGGGGACCCGCCCCCCCGCGATCCGGGGCCGCCAGCCGCCGCCACGCCACGCCCCCCCGGCGGCTGGCGGACCCCCATCGCCGGGGGGCGGGGGACCCGCCCCCCCGCGATCCGGGGCCGCCAGCCGCCGCCACGCCACGCCCCCCCGGCGGCTGGCGGACCCCCATCGCCGGGGGGCGGGGGACCCGCCCCCCCGCGATCCGGGGCCGCCAGCCGCCGCCACGCCACGCCCCCCCGGCGGCTGGCGGACCCCCATCGCCGGGGGGCGGGGGACCCGCCCCCCCGCGATCCGGGGCCGCCAGCCGCCGCCACGCCACGCCCCCCCGGCGGCTGGCGGACCCCCATCGCCGGGGGGCGGGGGACCCGCCCCCCCGCGATCCGGGGCCGCCAGCCGCCGCCACGCCACGCCCCCCCGGCGGCTGGCGGACCCCCATCGCCGGGGGGCGGGGGACCCGCCCCCCCGCGATCCGGGGCCGCCAGCCGCCGCCACGCCACGCCCCCCCGGCGGCTGGCGGACCCCCATCGCCGGGGGGCGGGGGACCCGCCCCCCCGCGATCCGGGGCCGCCAGCCGCCGCCACGCCACGCCCCCCCGGCGGCTGGCGGACCCCCATCGCCGGGGGGCGGGGGACCCGCCCCCCCGCGATCCGGGGCCGCCAGCCGCCGCCACGCCACGCCCCCCCGGCGGCTGGCGGACCCCCATCGCCGGGGGGCGGGGGACCCGCCCCCCCGCGATCCGGGGCCGCCAGCCGCCGCCACGCCACGCCCCCCCGGCGGCTGGCGGACCCCCATCGCCGGGGGGCGGGGGACCCGCCCCCCCGCGATCCGGGGCCGCCAGCCGCCGCCACGCCACGCCCCCCCGGCGGCTGGCGGACCCCCATCGCCGGGGGGCGGGGGACCCGCCCCCCCGCGATCCGGGGCCGCCAGCCGCCGCCACGCCACGCCCCCCCGGCGGCTGGCGGACCCCCATCGCCGGGGGCGGGGGACCCGCCCCCCCGCGATCCGGGGCCGCCAGCCGCCGCCACGCCACGCCCCCCCGGCGGCTGGCGGACCCCCATCGCCGGGGGGCGGGGACCCGCCCCCCCGCGATCCGGGGCCGCCAGCCGCCGCCACGCCACGCCCCCCCGGCGGCTGGCGGACCCCCATCGCCGGGGGCGGGGGACCCGCCCCCCCGCGATCCGGGGCCGCCAGCCGCCGCCACGCCACGCCCCCCCGGCGGCTGGCGGACCCCCATCGCCGGGGGCGGGGGACCCGCCCCCCCGCGATCCGGGGCCGCCAGCCGCCGCCACGCCACGCCCCCCCGGCGGCTGGCGGACCCCCATCGCCGGGGGCGGGGGACCCGCCCCCCCGCGATCCGGGGCCGCCAGCCGCCGCCACGCCACGCCCCCCCGGCGGCTGGCGGACCCCCATCGCCGGGGGGCGGGGGACCCGCCCCCCCGCGATCCGGGGCCGCCAGCCGCCGCCACGCCACGCCCCCCCGGCGGCTGGCGGACCCCCATCGCCGGGGGGCGGGGGACCCGCCCCCCCGCGATCCGGGGCCGCCAGCCGCCGCCACGCCACGCCCCCCCGGCGGCTGGCGGACCCCCATCGCCGGGGGGCGGGGGACCCGCCCCCCCGCGATCCGGGGCCGCCAGCCGCCGCCACGCCACGCCCCCCCGGCGGCTGGCGGACCCCCATCGCCGGGGGGCGGGGGACCCGCCCCCCCGCGATCCGGGGCCGCCAGCCGCCGCCACGCCACGCCCCCCCGGCGGCTGGCGGACCCCCATCGCCGGGGGGCGGGGGACCCGCCCCCCCGCGATCCGGGGCCGCCAGCCGCCGCCACGCCACGCCCCCCCGGCGGCTGGCGGACCCCCATCGCCGGGGGGCGGGGGACCCGCCCCCCCGCGATCCGGGGCCGCCAGCCGCCGCCACGCCACGCCCCCCCGGCGGCTGGCGGACCCCCATCGCCGGGGGGCGGGGGACCCGCCCCCCCGCGATCCGGGGCCGCCAGCCGCCGCCACGCCACGCCCCCCCGGCGGCTGGCGGACCCCCATCGCCGGGGGGCGGGGGACCCGCCCCCCCGCGATCCGGGGCCGCCAGCCGCCGCCACGCCACGCCCCCCCGGCGGCTGGCGGACCCCCATCGCCGGGGGGCGGGGGACCCGCCCCCCCGCGATCCGGGGCCGCCAGCCGCCGCCACGCCACGCCCCCCCGGCGGCTGGCGGACCCCCATCGCCGGGGGGCGGGGGACCCGCCCCCCCGCGATCCGGGGCCGCCAGCCGCCGCCACGCCACGCCCCCCCGGCGGCTGGCGGACCCCCATCGCCGGGGGGCGGGGGACCCGCCCCCCCGCGATCCGGGGCCGCCAGCCGCCGCCACGCCACGCCCCCCCGGCGGCTGGCGGACCCCCATCGCCGGGGGGCGGGGGACCCGCCCCCCCGCGATCCGGGGCCGCCAGCCGCCGCCACGCCACGCCCCCCCGGCGGCTGGCGGACCCCCATCGCCGGGGGGCGGGGGACCCGCCCCCCCGCGATCCGGGGCCGCCAGCCGCCGCCACGCCACGCCCCCCCGGCGGCTGGCGGACCCCCATCGCCGGGGGGCGGGGGACCCGCCCCCCCGCGATCCGGGGCCGCCAGCCGCCGCCACGCCACGCCCCCCCGGCGGCTGGCGGACCCCCATCGCCGGGGGGCGGGGGACCCGCCCCCCCGCGATCCGGGGCCGCCAGCCGCCGCCACGCCACGCCCCCCCGGCGGCTGGCGGACCCCCATCGCCGGGGGGCGGGGGACCCGCCCCCCCGCGATCCGGGGCCGCCAGCCGCCGCCACGCCACGCCCCCCCGGCGGCTGGCGGACCCCCATCGCCGGGGGGCGGGGGACCCGCCCCCCCGCGATCCGGGGCCGCCAGCCGCCGCCACGCCACGCCCCCCCGGCGGCTGGCGGACCCCCATCGCCGGGGGGCGGGGGACCCGCCCCCCCGCGATCCGGGGCCGCCAGCCGCCGCCACGCCACGCCCCCCCGGCGGCTGGCGGACCCCCATCGCCGGGGGGCGGGGGACCCGCCCCCCCGCGATCCGGGGCCGCCAGCCGCCGCCACGCCACGCCCCCCCGGCGGCTGGCGGACCCCCATCGCCGGGGGGCGGGGGACCCGCCCCCCCGCGATCCGGGGCCGCCAGCCGCCGCCACGCCACGCCCCCCCGGCGGCTGGCGGACCCCCATCGCCGGGGGGCGGGGGACCCGCCCCCCCGCGATCCGGGGCCGCCAGCCGCCGCCACGCCACGCCCCCCCGGCGGCTGGCGGACCCCCATCGCCGGGGGGCGGGGGACCCGCCCCCCCGCGATCCGGGGCCGCCAGCCGCCGCCACGCCACGCCCCCCCGGCGGCTGGCGGACCCCCATCGCCGGGGGGCGGGGGACCCGCCCCCCCGCGATCCGGGGCCGCCAGCCGCCGCCACGCCACGCCCCCCCGGCGGCTGGCGGACCCCCATCGCCGGGGGGCGGGGGACCCGCCCCCCCGCGATCCGGGGCCGCCAGCCGCCGCCACGCCACGCCCCCCCGGCGGCTGGCGGACCCCCATCGCCGGGGGGCGGGGGACCCGCCCCCCCGCGATCCGGGGCCGCCAGCCGCCGCCACGCCACGCCCCCCCGGCGGCTGGCGGACCCCCATCGCCGGGGGGCGGGGGACCCGCCCCCCCGCGATCCGGGGCCGCCAGCCGCCGCCACGCCACGCCCCCCCGGCGGCTGGCGGACCCCCATCGCCGGGGGGCGGGGGACCCGCCCCCCCGCGATCCGGGGCCGCCAGCCGCCGCCACGCCACGCCCCCCCGGCGGCTGGCGGACCCCCATCGCCGGGGGGCGGGGGACCCGCCCCCCCGCGATCCGGGGCCGCCAGCCGCCGCCACGCCACGCCCCCCCGGCGGCTGGCGGACCCCCATCGCCGGGGGGCGGGGGACCCGCCCCCCCGCGATCCGGGGCCGCCAGCCGCCGCCACGCCACGCCCCCCCGGCGGCTGGCGGACCCCCATCGCCGGGGGGCGGGGGACCCGCCCCCCCGCGATCCGGGGCCGCCAGCCGCCGCCACGCCACGCCCCCCCGGCGGCTGGCGGACCCCCATCGCCGGGGGGCGGGGGACCCGCCCCCCCGCGATCCGGGGCCGCCAGCCGCCGCCACGCCACGCCCCCCCGGCGGCTGGCGGACCCCCATCGCCGGGGGGCGGGGGACCCGCCCCCCCGCGATCCGGGGCCGCCAGCCGCCGCCACGCCACGCCCCCCCGGCGGCTGGCGGACCCCCATCGCCGGGGGGCGGGGGACCCGCCCCCCCGCGATCCGGGGCCGCCAGCCGCCGCCACGCCACGCCCCCCCGGCGGCTGGCGGACCCCCATCGCCGGGGGGCGGGGGACCCGCCCCCCCGCGATCCGGGGCCGCCAGCCGCCGCCACGCCACGCCCCCCCGGCGGCTGGCGGACCCCCATCGCCGGGGGGCGGGGGACCCGCCCCCCCGCGATCCGGGGCCGCCAGCCGCCGCCACGCCACGCCCCCCCGGCGGCTGGCGGACCCCCATCGCCGGGGGCGGGGGACCCGCCCCCCCGCGATCCGGGGCCGCCAGCCGCCGCCACGCCACGCCCCCCCGGCGGCTGGCGGACCCCCATC
Source organism: Rhinopithecus roxellana (assembly GCF_007565055.1). Classification (NCBI taxonomy): domain Eukaryota; kingdom Metazoa; phylum Chordata; class Mammalia; order Primates; family Cercopithecidae; genus Rhinopithecus; species Rhinopithecus roxellana. The sequence continues at coordinate 5,006 of NW_022141730.1, read as the reverse complement.
GCCGGGGGGCGGGGGACCCGCCCCCCCGCGATCCGGGCCGCCAGCCGCCGCCACGCCACGCCCCCCCGGCGGCTGGCGGACCCCCATCGCCGGGGGGCGGGGGACCCGCCCCCCCGCGATCCGGGGCCGCCAGCCGCCGCCACGCACAATAAACTTCGTAAAAATTTATGGTGGATTAAAATGTTAACGATTTGAATGGTAATTAATATTAATATCACCTGAATATTCAAATAATGATATCCGCCATGAATGTTACTTAAATCAATACAAAGTGATGCGGGTAAGAAAATTTGATGAGTATTAGGGACTAATAATATTGTTCATTAACATTAATATTAATTAATAGTAAGATTGCATAATCAGGTACTTAAATAATAATGAAAACTAAATGGTATCCAATTATTAGTACCATTGAGAATTATTAAATCGATCATTGATGTGTAATAACTATATTATTACTCGGAATACCAGTACACCTATTTGTGGGCCCCAAACGGCCACCATCACGGCCCCCACGACTGGGGCCTCCACCCGGGGCGGGGGCGGGGAGCCCGCCCCGCCATCGGCCGCCAGCCCCCACGCCCGCCCCCGGCGGCTGGCGGACCCCATCGCCGGGGGCGGGGGACCCGCCCCCGCGATCCGGGCGCCAGCCGCCGCCACGCCACGCCCCCCCGGCGGCTGGCGGACCCCCATCGCCGGGGGGCGGGGGACCCGCCCCCCCGCGATCCGGGGCCGCCAGCCGCCGCCACGCCACGCCCCCCCGGCGGCTGGCGGACCCCCATCGCCGGGGGGCGGGGGACCCGCCCCCCCGCGATCCGGGGCCGCCAGCCGCCGCCACGCCACGCCCCCCCGGCGGCTGGCGGACCCCCATCGCCGGGGGGCGGGGGACCCGCCCCCCCGCGATCCGGGGCCGCCAGCCGCCGCCACGCCACGCCCCCCCGGCGGCTGGCGGACCCCCATCGCCGGGGGGCGGGGGACCCGCCCCCCCGCGATCCGGGGCCGCCAGCCGCCGCCACGCCACGCCCCCCCGGCGGCTGGCGGACCCCCATCGCCGGGGGGCGGGGGACCCGCCCCCCCGCGATCCGGGGCCGCCAGCCGCCGCCACGCCACGCCCCCCCCGGCGGCTGGCGGACCCCCATCGCCGGGGGGCGGGGGACCCGCCCCCCCGCGATCCGGGGCCGCCAGCCGCCGCCACGCCACGCCCCCCCGGCGGCTGGCGGACCCCCATCGCCGGGGGGCGGGGGACCCGCCCCCCCCGCGATCCGGGGCCGCCAGCCGCCGCCACGCCACGCCCCCCCGGCGGCTGGCGGACCCCCATCGCCGGGGGGCGGGGGACCCGCCCCCCCGCGATCCGGGGCCGCCAGCCGCCGCCACGCCACGCCCCCCCGGCGGCTGGCGGACCCCCATCGCCGGGGGGCGGGGGACCCGCCCCCCCGCGATCCGGGGCCGCCAGCCGCCGCCACGCCACGCCCCCCCGGCGGCTGGCGGACCCCCATCGCCGGGGGGCGGGGGACCCGCCCCCCCGCGATCCGGGGCCGCCAGCCGCCGCCACGCCACGCCCCCCCGGCGGCTGGCGGACCCCCATCGCCGGGGGGCGGGGGACCCGCCCCCCCGCGATCCGGGGCCGCCAGCCGCCGCCACGCCACGCCCCCCCGGCGGCTGGCGGACCCCCATCGCCGGGGGGCGGGGGACCCGCCCCCCCGCGATCCGGGGCCGCCAGCCGCCGCCACGCCACGCCCCCCCGGCGGCTGGCGGACCCCCATCGCCGGGGGGCGGGGGACCCGCCCCCCCGCGATCCGGGGCCGCCAGCCGCCGCCACGCCACGCCCCCCCGGCGGCTGGCGGACCCCCATCGCCGGGGGGCGGGGGACCCGCCCCCCCGCGATCCGGGGCCGCCAGCCGCCGCCACGCCACGCCCCCCCGGCGGCTGGCGGACCCCCATCGCCGGGGGGCGGGGGACCCGCCCCCCCGCGATCCGGGGCCGCCAGCCGCCGCCACGCCACGCCCCCCCGGCGGCTGGCGGACCCCCATCGCCGGGGGGCGGGGGACCCGCCCCCCCGCGATCCGGGGCCGCCAGCCGCCGCCACGCCACGCCCCCCCGGCGGCTGGCGGACCCCCATCGCCGGGGGGCGGGGGACCCGCCCCCCCGCGATCCGGGGCCGCCAGCCGCCGCCACGCCACGCCCCCCCGGCGGCTGGCGGACCCCCATCGCCGGGGGGCGGGGGACCCGCCCCCCCGCGATCCGGGGCCGCCAGCCGCCGCCACGCCACGCCCCCCCGGCGGCTGGCGGACCCCCATCGCCGGGGGGCGGGGGACCCGCCCCCCCGCGATCCGGGGCCGCCAGCCGCCGCCACGCCACGCCCCCCCGGCGGCTGGCGGACCCCCATCGCCGGGGGGCGGGGGACCCGCCCCCCCGCGATCCGGGGCCGCCAGCCGCCGCCACGCCACGCCCCCCCGGCGGCTGGCGGACCCCCATCGCCGGGGGGCGGGGGACCCGCCCCCCCGCGATCCGGGGCCGCCAGCCGCCGCCACGCCACGCCCCCCCGGCGGCTGGCGGACCCCCATCGCCGGGGGGCGGGGGACCCGCCCCCCCGCGATCCGGGGCCGCCAGCCGCCGCCACGCCACGCCCCCCCGGCGGCTGGCGGACCCCCATCGCCGGGGGGCGGGGGACCCGCCCCCCCGCGATCCGGGGCCGCCAGCCGCCGCCACGCCACGCCCCCCCGGCGGCTGGCGGACCCCCATCGCCGGGGGGCGGGGGACCCGCCCCCCCGCGATCCGGGGCCGCCAGCCGCCGCCACGCCACGCCCCCCCGGCGGCTGGCGGACCCCCATCGCCGGGGGGCGGGGGACCCGCCCCCCCGCGATCCGGGGCCGCCAGCCGCCGCCACGCCACGCCCCCCCGGCGGCTGGCGGACCCCCATCGCCGGGGGGCGGGGGACCCGCCCCCCCGCGATCCGGGGCCGCCAGCCGCCGCCACGCCACGCCCCCCCGGCGGCTGGCGGACCCCCATCGCCGGGGGGCGGGGGACCCGCCCCCCCGCGATCCGGGGCCGCCAGCCGCCGCCACGCCACGCCCCCCGGCGGCTGGCGGACCCCCATCGCCGGGGGCGGGGGACCCGCCCCCCCGCGATCCGGGGCCGCCAGCCGCCGCCACGCCACGCCCCCCCGGCGGCTGGCGGACCCCCATCGCCGGGGGGCGGGGGACCCGCCCCCCCGCGATCCGGGGCCGCCAGCCGCCGCCACGCCACGCCCCCCCCGGCGGCTGGCGGACCCCCATCGCCGGGGGGCGGGGGACCCGCCCCCCCGCGATCCGGGGCCGCCAGCCGCCGCCACGCCACGCCCCCCCGGCGGCTGGCGGACCCCCATCGCCGGGGGGCGGGGGACCCGCCCCCCCGCGATCCGGGGCCGCCAGCCGCCGCCACGCCACGCCCCCCCGGCGGCTGGCGGACCCCCATCGCCGGGGGGCGGGGGACCCGCCCCCCCGCGATCCGGGGCCGCCAGCCGCCGCCACGCCACGCCCCCCCGGCGGCTGGCGGACCCCCATCGCCGGGGGGCGGGGGACCCGCCCCCCCGCGATCCGGGGCCGCCAGCCGCCGCCACGCCACGCCCCCCCGGCGGCTGGCGGACCCCCATCGCCGGGGGGCGGGGGACCCGCCCCCCCGCGATCCGGGGCCGCCAGCCGCCGCCACGCCACGCCCCCCCGGCGGCTGGCGGACCCCCATCGCCGGGGGGCGGGGGACCCGCCCCCCCGCGATCCGGGGCCGCCAGCCGCCGCCACGCCACGCCCCCCCGGCGGCTGGCGGACCCCCATCGCCGGGGGGCGGGGGACCCGCCCCCCCGCGATCCGGGGCCGCCAGCCGCCGCCACGCCACGCCCCCCCGGCGGCTGGCGGACCCCCATCGCCGGGGGGCGGGGGACCCGCCCCCCCGCGATCCGGGGCCGCCAGCCGCCGCCACGCCACGCCCCCCCGGCGGCTGGCGGACCCCCATCGCCGGGGGGCGGGGGACCCGCCCCCCCGCGATCCGGGGCCGCCAGCCGCCGCCACGCCACGCCCCCCCGGCGGCTGGCGGACCCCCATCGCCGGGGGGCGGGGGACCCGCCCCCCCGCGATCCGGGGCCGCCAGCCGCCGCCACGCCACGCCCCCCCGGCGGCTGGCGGACCCCCATCGCCGGGGGGCGGGGGACCCGCCCCCCCGCGATCCGGGGCCGCCAGCCGCCGCCACGCCACGCCCCCCCGGCGGCTGGCGGACCCCCATCGCCGGGGGGCGGGGGACCCGCCCCCCCGCGATCCGGGGCCGCCAGCCGCCGCCACGCCACGCCCCCCCGGCGGCTGGCGGACCCCCATCGCCGGGGGGCGGGGGACCCGCCCCCCCGCGATCCGGGGCCGCCAGCCGCCGCCACGCCACGCCCCCCCGGCGGCTGGCGGACCCCCATCGCCGGGGGGCGGGGGACCCGCCCCCCCGCGATCCGGGGCCGCCAGCCGCCGCCACGCCACGCCCCCCCGGCGGCTGGCGGACCCCCATCGCCGGGGGGCGGGGGACCCGCCCCCCCGCGATCCGGGGCCGCCAGCCGCCGCCACGCCACGCCCCCCCGGCGGCTGGCGGACCCCCATCGCCGGGGGGCGGGGGACCCGCCCCCCCGCGATCCGGGGCCGCCAGCCGCCGCCACGCCACGCCCCCCCGGCGGCTGGCGGACCCCCATCGCCGGGGGGCGGGGGACCCGCCCCCCCGCGATCCGGGGCCGCCAGCCGCCGCCACGCCACGCCCCCCCGGCGGCTGGCGGACCCCCATCGCCGGGGGGCGGGGGACCCGCCCCCCCGCGATCCGGGGCCGCCAGCCGCCGCCACGCCACGCCCCCCCGGCGGCTGGCGGACCCCCATCGCCGGGGGGCGGGGGACCCGCCCCCCCGCGATCCGGGGCCGCCAGCCGCCGCCACGCCACGCCCCCCCGGCGGCTGGCGGACCCCCATCGCCGGGGGGCGGGGGACCCGCCCCCCCGCGATCCGGGGC
>NW_022141729.1:0-5402 GCF_007565055.1 Rhinopithecus roxellana | reverse complement strand
TAGAAACTTCTTGGTGATGTGTGAATTCATCTCACAGAGTTACACTTATGTTTCGTGGAGCAGTCCATTAACTCTGTCTGTGAGGAATCTGAGACCGGCTTCTTTGGATCGCATTGAGTCCTACGCTGATAAGGGAAATCTCTTCCGTTCAAAACGTGAAAGAAGCTTTCTGAGAAACGTCTTTTTGATCTGTGAGTTCATCTCAGAGACTTATAACTTAGACTTCAGGAAGCAGTTTGCTAACACTCTTTTCGTGGATTCTGGAAAGTGATATTTGGGAGCCCATAGGGGCCCATGATGAAAAAGGAAATATCCTCACATAATAACTAGAGAGAAGCTGTCTGAGATGTTGCTTTCTGATGTGTGACTTCATCACGCAGAGTTCCACCTTTCCCTTCTTGGAACAGTTTGCTAACACTGTTATTGTGGATTATGCAAAGGTATATTTGGGAGCTCATTGAGGGCTATGGTGAAAAAGGAAATATCCACACAAGATAACTAAACAGAAGCTTGCTGATAAACTGCATTACCTTATGTGAATGCAACTCACAGGGTTACACGTTTCTCTTCAGTGATCATTTTGTTAACACAGTTTTCTGGAAATCTGCAATTACATACTTCATAGCGCAATGAACCTTACAGTGACAAAGGAAATATCCACAGAGGAAAACTAGAAAGAAGCTTTCATAGAAACTTCTTGGTGATGTGTGAATTCATCTCACAGAGTAACACTTATATTTCGTAGAGCAGTCCATTAATACTGTCTTTGAGGAACCTGAGAAGGGCTTCCTTGGATCGCATTTAGGCCTACACTGATAAAGGAAATTTCATCCGTTCAAAACATGAAAGAAGCTTTCCGAGAAACTTCTTTCTGATCTGTGAGTTCATCTCACAGACGTATAACTTAGACTTCAGGAAGCAGTTTGCGAACACTCTTTTTGTGGAATCTGCAAAGTGATATTTGGGAGCCCATAGGGGCCCTTGTTGAAAAAGGAAATATCCTCACATAATAACTAGAGGGAAGCTTTCTGAGAGATTGTTTTCGGATGTGTGACTTCATCACACAGAGTTCCACCCTTCCCTTCTTGGAACAGTTTGCTAACACTGTTTCGTGGATTCTGCAAAGGTATATTTGGGAGCTCATTGAGGGCTAGGGTAAAAAGGAATTATCCTCACATAACAACTAAAGAGAAGCTTTCTGAGAAACTGCATTGCCATGTGTGAATGCAACTCACAGAGTTACACGTTTCTCTTCAGTGATCAGTTTGTTAACACAGTTTTCTGGAAATCTGCAATTTGGTATTCATAGCGCAATGAACCTTACGGTGACAAGGAAAATCCACAGATGAAAACTAGAAAGAAGCTTTCTTAGAAACTTTTGGTGATGTGTGAATTCATCTCACAGAGTTACACTTATGTTTCGTGGAGCAGTCCATTCACTGTCTTTGAGGAAGCTGAGAAGGGCTTCCTTGGATCGCATTGAGGCCTACGCTGATAAAGGAAATTTCATCCGTTCAAAACGTGAAAGAAGCTTTCTGAGAAACTTCTTTCTGATCTGTGAATTCATCTCACAGAGTTACAACCTATGCCTCAAGAAGCAGTTTGCTAACACTCTTTTCGTGGAATCTGGAAAGTGATATTTGGTAGCCCTAGGGGCCCATGGTGAAAAAGGAAATGTCCTCACATAATAACTACAGAGAACTTTCTGAGAGATTGCTTTCTGATGTGTGACTTCATCACACAGAGTTCCACCCTTCCCTTCTTGGAACAGTTTGCTAACACTGTTCTCGTGGATTCTGCAAAGGTATATTTGGGAGCTCATTGAGGGCTAGGGTGAAAAAGGAATTATCCTCACATAACAACTAAGAGAAGCTTTCTGAGAAACTGCATTGCCATGTGTGAATGCAACTCACAGAGTTACACGTTTCTCTTCAGTGATCAGTTTGTTAACACAGTTTTCTGGAAATCTGCAATTTGGTATTTCATAGCGCAATGAACCTACGGTGACAAAGGAAATATCCACAGATGAAAACTAGAAAGAAGCTTTCTTAGAAACTTCTTGGTGATGTGTGAATTCATCTCCAGAGTTACACTTATGTTTCGTGGAGCAGTCCATTAACACTGTCTTTGAGGAAGCTGAGAAGGGCTTCCTTGGATCGCATTGAGGCCTACGCTGATAAAGGAAATTTCATCCGTTCAAAACGTGAAAGAAGCTTTCTGAGAAACTTCTTTCTGATCTGTGAATTCATCTCACAGAGTTACAACCTATGCCTCAAGAAGCAGTTTGCTAACACTCTTTTCGTGGAATCTGGAAAGTGATATTTGGTAGCCCATAGGGGCCCATGGTGAAAAAGGAAAGTCCTCACATAATAACTACAGAGAAACTTTCTGAGAGATTGCTTTCTGATGTGTGACTTCATCACACAGAGTTCCACCCTTCCCTTCTTGGAACAGTTTGCTAACACTGTTCTCGTGGATTCTGCAAAGGTATATTGGGAGCTCATTGAGGGCTAGGGTGAAAAAGGAATTATCCTCCATAACAACTAAAGAGAAGCTTTCTGAGAAACTGCATTGCCATGTGTGAATGCAACTCACAGAGTTACACGTTTCTCTTCAGTGATCAGTTTGTTAACAGTTTTCTGGAAATCTGCAATTTGGTATTTCATAGCGCAATGAACCTTACGGTGACAAAGGAAATCCACAGATGAAAACTAGAAAGAAGCTTTCTTAGAAACTTCTTGGTGATGTGTGAATTCATCTCACAGAGTACACTTATGTTTCGTGGAGCAGTCCATTAACACTGTCTTTGAGGAAGCTGAGAAGGGCTTCCTTGGATCGCATTGAGGCCTACGCTGATAAAAATTTCATCCGTTCAAAACGTGAAAGAAGCTTTCTGAGAAACTTCTTTCTGATCTGTGAATTCATCTCACAGAGTTACAACCTATGCCTCAAGAAGCAGTTTGCTAACACTCTTTTGGAATCTGGAAAGTGATATTTGGTAGCCCAGGGGCCCATGGTGAAAAAGGAAATGTCCTCACATAATAACTACGAGAAACTTTCTGAGAGATTGCTTTCTGATGTGTGACTTCATCACACAGAGTTCCACCCTTCCCTTCTTGGAACAGTTTGCTAACACTGTTCTCGTGGATTCTGCAAAGGTATATTTGGGAGCTCATTGAGGGCTAGGGTGAAAAGGAATTATCCTCACATAATAACTAAAGAGAAGCTTTCGAGAAACTGCATTGCCATGTGTGAATGCAACTCACAGAGTTACACGTTTCTCTTCAGTGATCAGTTTGTTACACAGTTTTCTGGAAATCTGCAATTTGGTATTTCATAGCGCAATGAACCTTACGGTGACAAAGGAATATCCACAGATGAAAACTAGAAAGAAGCTTTCTTAGAAACTTCTTGGTGATGTGTGAATTCATCTCACAGAGTTACACTTATGTTTCGTGGAGCAGTCCATTAACACTGTCTTTGAGGAAGCTGAGAAGGGCTTCCTTGGATCGCATTGAGGCCTACGCTGATAAAGGAATTTCATCCGTTCAAAACGTGAAAGAAGCTTTCTGAGAAACTTCTTTCTGATCTGTGAATTCATCTCACAGAGTTACAACCTATGCCTCAAGAAGCAGTTTGCTAACACTCTTTTCGTGGAATCTGGAAAGTGATATTTGGTAGCCCATAGGGCCCATGGTGAAAAAGGAAATGTCCTCACATAATAACTACAGAGAAACTTTCTGAGAGATTGCTTTCTGATGTGTGACTTCATCACACAGAGTTCCACCCTTCCCTTCTTGGAACAGTTTGCTAACACTGTTCTCGTGGATTCTGCAAAGGTATATTTGGGAGCTCATTGAGGGCTAGGGTGAAAAAGGAATTATCCTCACATAAACTAAAGAGAAGCTTTCTGAGAAACTGCATTGCCATGTGTGAATGCAACTCACAGAGTTACACGTTTCTCTTCAGTGATCAGTTTGTTAACACAGTTTTCTGGAAATCTGCAATTTGGTATTTCATAGCGCAATGAACCTTACGGTGACAAAGGAAATATCCACAGATGAAAACTAGAGAAGCTTTCTTAGAAACTTCTTGGTGATGTGTGAATTCATCTCACAGAGTTACACTTGTTTCGTGGAGCAGTCCATTAACACTGTCTTTGAGGAAGCTGAGAAGGGCTTCCTTGGATCGCATTGAGGCCTACGCTGATAAAGGAATTTCATCCGTTCAAACGTGAAAGAAGCTTTCTGAGAAACTTCTTTCTGATCTGTGAATTCATCTCACAGAGTTACAACCTATGCCTCAAGAAGCAGTTTGCTAACACTCTTTTCGTGGAATCTGGAAAGTGATATTTGGTAGCCCATAGGGGCCCATGGTGAAAAAGGAAATGTCCTCACATAATAACTACAGAGAAACTTTCTGAGAGATTGCTTTCTGATGTGTGACTTCATCACACAGAGTTCCACTTCCCTTCTTGGAACAGTTTGCTAACACTGTTCTCGTGGATTCTGCAAAGGTATATTTGGGAGCTCATTGAGGGCTAGGGTGAAAAAGGAATTATCCTCCATAACAACTAAAGAGAAGCTTTCTGAGAAACTGCATTGCCATGTGTGAATGCAACTCACAGAGTTACACGTTTCTCTTCAGTGATCAGTTTTTCACAGTTTTCTGGAAATCTGCAATTTGGTATTTCATAGCGCAATGAACCTTACGGTGACAAGGAAATATCCACAGATGAAAACTAGAAAGAAGCTTTCTTAGAAACTTCTTGGTGATGTGTGAATTCATCTCACAGAGTTACACTTATGTTTCGTGGAGCAGTCCATTAACACTGTCTTTGAGGAAGCTGAGAAGGGCTTCCTTGGATCGCATTGAGGCCTACGCTGATAAAGGAAATTTCATCCGTTCAAAACGTGAAAGAAGCTTTCTGAGAAACTTCTTTCTGATCTGTGAATTCATCTCACAGAGTTACAACCTATGCCTCAAGAAGCAGTTTGCTAACACTCTTTTCGTGGAATCTGGAAAGTGATATTTGGTAGCCCATAGGGCCCATGGTGAAAAAAATGTCCTCACATAAAACTACAGAGAAACTTTCTGAGAGATTGCTTTCTGATGTGTGACTTCATCACACAGAGTTCCACCCTTCCCTTCTTGGAACAGTTTGCTAACACTGTTCTCGTGGATTCTGCAAAGGTATATTTGGGAGCTCATTGAGGGCTAGGGTGAAAAAGGAATTATCCTCACATAACAACTAAAGAGAAGCTTTCTGAGAAACTGCATTGCCATGTGTGAATGCAACTCACAGAGTTACACGTTTCTCTTCAGTGATCAGTTTGTTAACACAGTTTTTCTGGAAATCTGCAATTTGGTATTTCCTAGCTCAATGAACTTACGGTACAAAG